>NC_140603.1:1499866-1529866 GCF_057381915.1 Diplotaxodon limnothrissa
AAAAGCCTCCACCATGGATCTACCCTTCAGTGTCTCACAAACTAGAGGTCATTGTGTTTCCATACCTGTGGGCCTGTTTTATCACGGTCCGTTGCTTTCCAACATTAGAGTTACATTTTAATGAGCCGGCCTCGCAGTGCAGGTCCACACTGATTTAGATTGAACCAAAGTACAGCAAATAACAAGAAACATTTCAAACACTCATTATATCAAGTTTCGAAGTTTCGTAGCACCACGCTGACCTCCATGTCATCATTACATGGAGCAGAGTGACCTTTGCTTTTTTTTGTTGACCGTAACAGATGAATGAAAAGCAATGTGGCTCTCTGCCCCCGTGTTAGTAAAACCAAGTAATATGTGTGGACTAAACAACTATTGATTTTCTATTTTTTGCACAGCATTTATATATCCCATGGATTATTCTTCCATGGCTGCTGTTCCCTTAAGTGTTTTACAAGACTTCTATAGAAATTGCAGTGGCTGCTGTATTCATAACAGTGAGCAACACCTTGTTTACATTTTTGGGAAGAATAGCGGATTAGAGGTCTTATAACAGTCTTAGAGAGCTCACAGAAAGCACGTACCCTGCACTTCAGCTCTCAGATGTCATGTGGGCACATGAGGTAGCTTTTACTTTTTCTGCTACTAATAAATTAAGGTCAAATGGTGTGCTGCTGCAGAACATGGTTAAAAACTAGCTGATTATTAACCAGCAGCTTCTTAGTTGGTGGGATGGCTGTGATTCTGATTTCTTTTTTTTTTTTTCTTTTTTTTTTTGGCCTGTCCCGTTTGGCTCTTTTGCCATCAGAATTGTTGTCTAAAGGCAAAGAAAGATGCCCAACGGATTTACTTTACCAAACTGACCATCCCAGCCTTGCCGTAATGGTCCATTTGATTCACCTTTTATTGTTTATTTTATTTTCACTTACTGAATACGGGACAGACTTGACTGGGGGAAAGAAGGGGAGAAAGAAAGAGGGAAAGAGAAACAGCTGAGAAGAGGGACGGGGGAGAAGGGCAAAAGACAAAAACCAACAGAACGGGCAGAGAAAAAAAATGCATATATCAATCACCTGGATCACCTGCTGAGAAAGAAAAAAGAAAGCAAGCAGAAGAGAACAAGGGTAATAGAATAAACAACATCACAATGATATATGGGAATATGACAGTAAATACTAAATGTTAAACATTATTGTGCAGCACATAAGATCAACAGAACACAGTGTGCTTTGAGGTAGGAGCCAAAAAGGGTGTAGTTTGTGGGTGTGATCACCCGTGTGTACACCTGTGAGCATGGACGCGCTTGTTTTTTGTTTTTTTAAAAGGTTCCTTCATGTAATGATCTGCTAGAGGGTGTGGGGGGGCCACAGCCCCGTCCTCCAGGGCGTGAAGCAGGTGTGGAGGAGATCAAAACTCCAGACATCCAGAGGCCCCCAGAACACAAGAGACCAAGGAAGACCAACAGAGGGGCAGCCGCGCCACTGTCCCAGAAAGAGCTGAGGAGAGTCCCAGATGAGGGCTCACTCAGCAGCCGCGTGCGATGGTTAGCATCTTCCTCTGCCTTTGGGTGCTACCGCAGGTGACTCTGATGGTGCACAACATTTCGTCGACAGTGTTGTGTTTGTTGGGGAGAAAACGTACAAACATACAGTGCAGCAGAGTCACACTGCTGGGATCGAAGATTTATGTAAATTTGACAAGCTGAGCGCACTCTGCCCTGGACAGGAGACACGGCACGAGACTGATTGACAGTGGTCTACAGCCAATCAGGACCCAGAACACATGTGCTGTAAAAATCAGAGAAACCGCGAGGCCACGAAAGGTCAGCTGCGTTATAGTGAGACACCACTGTACTGTTAACAGTATCATAAATGGACAGAAGGATAGACCCACACACTAACTACCGACAACTTTCATCAGGTTTATTTTCTCATTTCAGGACAGCAGAGTTGGTGATATTCCTGAGGCGAGGGGGTATGGTGCTGAAAGCGATCTTTTGTCACACACTTTGGCTTATGGCTCTCTGGGTTAACAATGAGGTCTGCACAGAATGAACAAATAATCCTGGGCAGGATGAAAGTCAGAACAGACTAAGGCCAAGTTACCTGGCTGATGCAACGGTCTGCTGATGATCAAGTGTCGAGGTAAATAGTTGCAGGTGAGTTGATTAACTGAATGCCGAAAGGTGAGTGACTGACCAGGGGGAAACCAGGAAAACAATGTAAACGATAACTTCCTGTATGTGTGACTGCGAGTTCACATTAAAAGCTTTCCAGTTATATAGATTTAACTGTATTAAAACAAAGATGGAGAAAAGGATGTATATCAGTTGGCTGAGACATGAAGCTAAAAAGGATGTATAGCATCTTGGGTGATTAAAGATAGAGACACATGTACTAAAGAGTAAAGAGAGTGTGTTAGGAAGATGAGCAATAGTGAAAGGGAGGATTTACACGTTGGTGACCTGCTATGATGTACAGTTTGGAAGGTTTGCTAAGGATTTCATTGGGAGTGACCAGGGTATACAGGATTAGACACGAATCCATCAGAGGGTTAGCTCAAAGTAAGAGAGGCAAGGCTGAGATGGTTTGATCATGTGCAGACGAAGGATAGTGAACATACTGGACAAAAGATGCTGAACATGGAGCTGCCAGGCAGGAGGAAAAGAGGAAGACTGCAGAGAAGATTCATCTGAAAGATAAAAGAAGAAGATAAATAAAACTTGGCCATAATACTATACTCATAGTTGACTGTACAGCACGTATCTCTTTGTGTACAAACAGCATAATAAGCTCTGAGGCTCATGTTTTTTAAAAAGGAATCCATGCCCAAGTTTTGGTGTAACCTCTGTTGTACCTTCACTGCTCAGACTGAATGTCAGTTGAAACAAGACCTTCAAACACTGTTATTTTTTTTTACCCTGAAAGCTTATGGCTTATCAGGGTACTCACTACTAATATTCGCTAGTCTGCATATGAACTAGAGTGACATCCCATCTCAATCCATAAAGTTAAGTATGATGTCGGCTCTTTGCAGCTAGAACAGCTTCAGCTCTTCTGGGAAGGCTTTCCAAAAGGTTCAGGAGTGTGCCGGACACTGTGCAGGCCTGTCATGTTCTTTCACACCAAACTCGATTATCTTTATGATCATTCATGCCTTTCATTGCTGGGCCCACATCCTCATTTTAGGTTTGACAGCGTTTTTAGTAGATAAAAGTGAATGGCTTTAACTGAGCTGTGGTTTGGGGAAGGTCTCTGAGGAGACTGGCGGTGGCTCCCGAGGCTGCCAGATCCCCAAAGAAGCAGTACTGTGCGTTAGACCTCTGCAGCAGTATCACTGGTAGGTAGGCTAGCAAAGATAATTCGCCCGTGGCCTCAATAAGGTGGTCGAGGATTCCATAGAGTAGAGCGGATGAGGAAATTTCGGACAATGAAAGACCTCAATGGATGACTGAGGGGAACCCTCGATCAGGTAGCGACGTGGCTTGACTCTGAACTGAGGCTCTGACAGCAATGCCTGCTGGGATTTTAAGGCTTTGAGGTCATGGCTTGATGGCTTGTAAACACCTACGTGAGCTTGTCTTGGAGTCGAAGATGGAGAGGCCGTGCTTAGCTGGTTAATTACTTTGGGTAAGGTAGCAATAACTACTGTGCCAATTTCTATAACAAACTGGGGATGGTGAGAAGTTTTGGAAGGGTTGGTTGAACTGAAAGACTGATTAGAGGAGAACTGCCTTCCATAATGATTACCTTCAAAACAGAAAGAGAGCCAATATTCCACCAAGTGGGACAGCTGAACCTCATGGAAGATGATAATACCATTTGGGATGTTGTCAGAACTCTGAGTCAGCTTGCCTTGAATGACTGTGTGAAGGAGGGACGGTGATGCTAGTGAAAGCACACAAGAAGTCTCGAGGAATTATACAGATGGCAGAGTTCAGCGATAGAAGACAGAGAAGCTGGCATCCCAGTGCCAGAAGTGTTTGCTGCTGTATTTTGTGGAGGAGGGAACAAAATGGAGAAACTGGCATCCTGGTGTGAAGAAAGCTGTGTTTGCAAATGACCAACATAGAGAAGAAGACTAGCACGGTGCCAGGAATGTGCATTGTTAGATTTTGTGAAAGATGGACAGAGGGAAGAGAAACTGGCTACTGCAAATTGCAAAGGAATGATAGCAGAGCAATAAACTGGGAACCGGGTGCAAATAATAGCTTTTTCTTTTTTTTGGCAAATAAATCTGAAATTCGGATTCATCTCCATTTATCTTTCTGGACTTTGTTTGGTGTGTACAGTTCCAATAAAGTTGAGAGCATGAAATTGTTCAAAATGTCTTAGTATGCTGAAGCATTAAGAGTTCCTTCACCCCACACCGTCCCTCCTCCACCAAACTTTACACTCAGTGCAGTCAGACAAGGCCCATTCTCTTAGCAACTGCCAGACTCATCCATCAGATAACCAGATGAAGAAGCAGGATTCGTCATTCCAGGGAACACATCTTCTCTCCTCTAGAGTCCAGTGACGACATCTGTTATACCACTGCATCCGACATTTTGGATGCAGCTGCTCGGCTATAGAAACCCATTCCATGGACCTCTCTACAAGCTCTTCTTGAGCTAATCTGAAGGCTACATTGAGTTTGGAGAACTGTAATAATGGACTTTTGCACACTATCCGCCTCAGCATCCAGTGACCCTCCTCTGTGATATTATGTGGTTTACACGTAATATACGAGCAATATACTGATATTTTCTGCACTATGAAGTCGTTAAGATTTGATTGGATGCATCATTCCAAAATTTGTCTGCAACGAAAAAGGATGTGAAATTACTTTGTCTTGATGCTCAGTCATCCAGGTATGAAAATCCTGTTCATCTAGACCAGGGGTGTCCGACTCCAGGCCTCGAGGGCCGGTGTCCTGCAGGTTTTAGCTCTCATCCTGGGCCAACACAGCTGAATCACATGATTAGTTCATTATCAGGCCTCTGGAGAACTTCAGGACATGAACTTCAGCCATTTGAATCAGCTCTGATGGATCAGGAACACATCTAAAACCTGCAGGACACCGGCCCTCGAGGCCTGGAGTTCGACACTCGTGATGAAGTTGTGTTTCTTTTATTGCTCTGCTCGTGAAAAAGCAGAGCAATAAAAGAAACAAAGAGATTTGCTGAACCTGATCTCACATCACAGCTTTGATTACACTAGTGTTAACACAGCTAGTGTGTTAATGGCACTGAGCTAACTGCTGCTCTGAGACATGTGTGACACAAACACAGTGTGTGACACGCATGATCACAGTATTTCCACAAAAACATCAGTGTATCCATCTTTCACCATGTAGTCCTGGCTTCCTGCTTGTAAATGTCATTCCTAACAAAGGCCATGAGCCCCCTGCAGACACGTGTTTCACCCTTCTGACCTCATCAGTGCCCAGCTTTCCAAGCAGACATCGATCCTAACTGGTGATTGGCGTAGGTGTTTTGTCTGTTGATTGCTTTGACAATGCCATCGCCATGTGGCATTTATTTGCATGGTGTTTAGTCTCCCTGAGTCCCAGACACAAATCATGTTTGGTGTTTGTGATAGCTGGTGTCACTGAGGCGCTCTGTGGATGTCACAGAGCATCGAGTTTGCTGTCGTTTCATTCGGTCACATAATGTCAGCCTGTCAAAGCATTATTGATATTCTTCCCAACCAACACAGCTGAGAGAACACTGCTGTCAGGTGCTGGTACAAAAATCCCTTTAGTTTTTCTGAAAGCCACCGTTCAGGAAGTACAAAATCTTGGTTTGAGGATTTTGTTAGTGTTGTAAAAAGTCTAAATTGATTTAAAGTCTAAAACAATAACTTATCTATAGGTACATTTTTTATAAAAATGAGTGCAAAGATGGACAAAACATCAAACATAGGGTTAAAAAGCCAATGATCCTCGACTGTTTTATATTTAAACTTTTTTACATTGATAATTTAACCAACTTTTTTCATCTTCTGTCTTTTTAGTCAGTCTCACTAATCTCCTTTGCATGTCCTCAGACACAAAGGTGGAGATGTGTTTCTATGCTGTCACAGCCTCAGTGTCAGCAAATGATCATAGATTAAAAAGAAATAATAAAAGTAGAAAAACCCCTCCATGCTCTTCCATACGTACACTTGGACAGCCTGAGGCTAACATGTCTAAGTGTCATTTGTGCTTTTGCTGCAGTGACAAATCAAAAAAAGCCGACTGTGAAAAGAGATGATGGTTACCAGTTTATAAGGTGTCATGATAACAACAGTCCTCCTTAAAAATGTGTTTCCACATTTAATTACACACCATAACAGAATGATGTTCCTTAAATGATGCTTCCCTCCTTCAAACCCTAACGTGTTCAAACTGTAACTGCTGCCTTCTTCCCAGCAGCATGTCATGCATACAGGGAGTGCAGAATTATTAGGCAAGTTGTATTTTTGAGGAATAATTTTATTATTGAACAACAAACATGTTCTCAATGAACCCAAAAAACTCATTAATATCAAAGCTGAATGTTTTTGGAAGTAGTTTTTAGTTTGTTTTTAGTTTTAGCTATTTTAGGGGGATATCTGTGTGTGCAGGTGACTATTACTATGCATAATTATTAGGCAACTTAACAAAAAAACCAATATATACCCATTTCAATTATTTATTTTTACCAGTGAAACCAATATAACCTCTCCACATTCACAAATATACATTTCTGACATTCCATCCATCCATCTTCATCCGCTTTATCTGAGGCCGGGTCGCGGGGGCAGCAGCCTAAGCAAAGAGGCCCAGACCTCCCTCTCCCCAGCCACCTCCTCCAGCTTATCCGGGGGAATACCAAGGCGTTCCCAGGCCAGCCGAGAGATATACTCTCTCCAGCGTGTCCTGGGTCTGCACTGGGGCCTCCTCCCGGTGGGACATGCCTGGAACACCTCACCCAGGAGGCGCCCAGGGGACATCCTTGTCAGATGCCCGAACCACCTCAGCTGGCTCCTTTCGATGTGGAGCAGCAGCTGCTCTACTCTGAGCCCCTCCCGGATTGCCGAACTTCTCACCCTATCTCTAAGGGAGAGGCCAGCCACCCTTCGGAGGAAGCTCATTTCTGCCGCTTGTATCCGCGATCTCGTTCTTTCGGTCACTGCCCACAGCTCGTGGCCATAGGTGAGGGTAGGGACGCAGATCGACCGGTAAATTGAGAGCTTCGCTTTTACACTCAGCTCCCTCTTCACCACGACGGACCGGTGCAGCGTCTGCATTACTGCAGCTGCAGCCCCAATCCGTCTGTCGATCTCCGTCTCCCTTCTCCCATCACTCGCGAACAAGACCCCGAGATACTTGAACTCCTCCACTTGGGGCAGGAACTCATCCCCGACCCGGAGTGGGCACTCCACCCTTTTCCGGCTGAGAACCATGGCCTCAGATTTGGAGGTGCTGATCCTCATTCCCGCTGCTTCACACTCGGCTGCGAACCGTTCCAGTGCGAGCTGGAGGCCATCACCCGATGAAGCCAACAGAACCACATCATCCGCAAAAATCAGAGATGAGATTCTGAGGCCACCAAAGCGAAAGCCCTCCACCACTTGGCTGCGCCTAGAAATCCTGTCCATAAAAATGATGAACAGAACCGGAGACAAAGGGCAGCCCTGGCGGAGCCCATCACCCACCGGGAACGAGTCCGACTTATTGCCGGCAATGCGAACCAAGCTCTTGCAACGGTTGTATAGGGATCGAATGGCCCGTAGCAATGGGCCAGACACCCCGGTCTGGATGGGCCTGGGCCCCCTTTCCCTGGCGGGTCGCGGAGTATGGGGGTGCCTACTGGGGTCAGCGGGGGAGCTGGCCCCAGGGAGGGGTCACTTGCCCCTCCCTTACTTCCCTCCCCATCTCCAGCTGCCTCCCTCTTCCCGCTCCACCACAACCACCCACACATGCAGGACCTTGGAGTAGGGGTATGTCACCAGGGTGCAGAGGAGGCTACCCCCCCCCCCCCCCCCGTCCCCTTCTTGCTGCCTCTGCCTCAATTGTATCCCACAACTTAGACATTCACACTACTCACACTCTCATTACACATACATATAGGATCTTGGGGGTGGGCACGATACACGGAATCCAAAGTACCATCAGGGCGTCGTTGCCCACCTCTCAATTTTAAATACACGTAGACATTGAGGGCCAGCAGGAGGGACCATGCGCTTACCTGCTGCTCTCTGGCAGGTAGCTCCATGCCCTCCTGGGTTTTAATTGCACCTTAGAACACACATGCATCAACACTACAATGAGCGGGTGGAGGGAGGTTTGGAGTCTTCTCTCACCCCCATTCTCTGCGGCCTGCTGGAGCGGGGGGGCTAGGAGGAGGAGTTGGCCGTCCGACTGCGGTCTGGAGTGTGCTGCGGAGTCGGGGCGGTCTGCCTCCCCCCACCGCAGGGAAAAGGGTAACACCACCTGGGTGTGGGTGCAGTTCCCCCCTCCAGGGGCAAGGGTACCTAGACCCGGTTTGTAGAGTAGGCTTGGGGAGTGGGATCGTGCGTACAGCGTCTCTTTATGTCTGTCTCCACGTTGGTTGAGTGTGGAGTAAGTGCATATGAGAGCATGAGCGTGGGAATGGATGTTTGTATCTGTGTGTGCCTGTATGTCTGTTTCTATATGTCAGGTTGGGTGTCAGGCGTCACCTCTCTGGGGACATCTCAGGACCTCCAAGGTTTGGAGGCCTATCTACCCCCACCACTTCCCCTGCCAGTGGCGGACTCCCTCAGACATCGGTGCGTTGGTGGTTCTTTGTGTCCGGGGATGGGCGTCCAGGTACACACCGGCTCACTCCTTGGCGGCCGCTTATCGGGGCCTGGAGCCTGGGGCTCGCTCGGGCCACTTCGGAGGTGGGGTGCCCCTGGTCTCTCGGCCTGGGGCTCGGTCACTCAGGCACAGCTGGCTGCCGGTGTAGCTCACGGGCGCGTCACTGCAACTCCCCCTGGCTTCTGCTCCGCGGCTGCTGAGTGAGCCCTCATCTGGGACTCTCCTCAGCTCTTTCTGGGACAGTGGTGCGGCTGCCCCTCTGTTGGTCTTCCTTGGTCTCTTGTGTTCTGGGGGCCTCTGGATGTCTGGAGTTTTGATCTCCTCCATACCTGCTTCATGCCCTGGAGGACGGGGCTGTGGCCCCCCCACACCCTCTAGCAGATCATTACATGAAGGAACCTTTTAAAAACAAGCGCGTCCATGCTCACAGGTGTACACACGGGTGATCACACCCACAAACTACACCCTTTTTGGCTCCTACCTCAAAGCACACTGTGTTCTGTTGATCTTATGTGCTGCACAATAATGTTTAATATTTAGTATTTACTGTCATATTCCCATATGTCATTGTGATGTTGTTTATTCTATTACTCTTGTTCTCTTCTGCTTGTTTTCTTTTTTCTTTCTCAGCAGGTGACCCAGGTGATTGATATATGCATTTTTTTCTTTTCTTTTTTTCTCTGCCCGTTCTGTTGGTTTTTGTCTTTTGCCCTTCTCCCCCGTCCCTCTTCTCAGCTGTTTCTCTTTCCCTCTTTCTTTCTCCCCTTCTTTCCCCCAGTCAAGTCTGTCCCGTATTCAGTAAGTGAAAATAAAATAAACAATAAAAGGTGAATCAAATGGGCCATTACGGCAAGGCTGGGATGGTCAATTTGGTAAAGTAAATCCGTTGGGCATCTTTCTTTGCCTTTAGACAACAATTCTGATGCAAAAGAGCCAAACGGGACAGGCAAAAAAAAAAAAAAAAAAAAAAAATCAATGGGCCAGACACCCCATAGTCCCGCAACACCTCCCACAGGACACCCCGAGGGACACGGTCGAATGCCTTCTCCAAGTCCACAAAACACATGTAGACTGGTTGGGCAAACTCCCATGCACCCTCAAGTATCCTCAAGAGGATAAAGAGCTGGTCCAGTGTTCCGCGACCAGGACGAAAACCGCATAGTTTACCCGATAGGACTCCTTCTTCAGCCTGGTGGCTCCCTTCACCTCTGGTGTCCACCATTTGGTTCGGGGATTACCACCACGGCAGGCACCAACCACCTTGTGGCCGCAGCTCAATGCAGCAGCTTCGGCAATGGAGACGCTGAACATGGTCCATTCGGACTCAATGTCCCCAGTCTCCCTCGGAATGCTGTCGAAGCTCTGCCGGAGGTGTGCGTTGAAGATCTCGCGGACTGGGGCCTCTGCTAGACGTTCCCAGCACACCCTCACTACGCGTTTAGGTGCACCAGGTCTGTCCAGCGTCCTCCCCCGCCACCTGATTCAACTCACCACCAGGTGGTGATCAGTTGACAGCTCAGCCCCTCTCTTTACCTGAGTGTCCAGAACATATGGTCGCAGGACTGGTGATACGATTACAAAATCGATCATCGACCTACGGCCTATAAGCGCAGATGACAGTCAGGACCCGTTCCCCGACCCTAAGGCGCAGGGAACAAACCCTCTCGTCCACCGGGAAAAACCCCAACGCACCAGCAGCAAGCCGAGGGGATATTAGAATACCCACCCCAGCCCGCCGCCTCTCACCAGGGGCAACTCCAGACTGAGACAGAGTCCAGCCCCTCTCCAGGAGACTGGTTCCAGAGCCCAAGCCATGCGTAGAGGTGAGCCCGACTATATCTAGCCGGTACCTCTCAACCTCATGCACTAACTCAGGCTCCTTCCCCACCAGAGAGGTGACATTCCATGTCCCTATTGCCAGTCTTGGCAGCCGGGGGTCAGTCCGCCAGGGCCTCCGCTCCTGGCCGCCACCCGGCACACAATGCACCCGACCCCTATGGCGCCTCCTGCGGGTGGTGGGCCTGCGGGAGGATGGGCCCATGTCTCCTCTTCGGGCTGTGCCCGGCCGGGTCCCATGGACTAAGGCCCGGCCACCAGACGCTCGCCCTCAGGCACCCTCCACGGGCCTGGCTCCAGGGCGGGGCCCCGGTAACCCTATCCCGGGCAGGGTAAACTGTTCCCTCGATATTCTTTTCATAAGGGTCTTCTGAATCGCTCTTTGTCTGGTCCCTCACCCTGGACCAATTTGCCATGGGAGACCCTAACAGGGGGCAAAAGCCCCCAGACAACATAGCCCCTGGGATCCATGGGACACACAAACCCTTCCATCACGATAAGGTAGCGATTCAAGGAGGACATTAAAAAACAAAACAAAAACAAATCAGCGACCAATATAGCCACCTTTCTTTGCAAGGACACTCAAAAGCCTGCCATCCATGGATTCTGTCAGTGTTTTGATCTGTTCACCATCAACATTGCGTGCAGCAGCAACCACAGCCTCCCAGACACTGTTCAGAGAGGTGTACTGTTTTCCCTCCTTGTAAATCTCACATTTGATGATGGACCACAGGTTCTCAATGGGGTTCAGATCAGGTGAACAAGGAGGCCATGTCATTAGTTTTTCTTCTTTTATACCCTTTCTTGCAGCCACGCTGTGGAGTACTTGGACGCGTGTGATGGAGCATTGTCCTGCATGAAAATCATGTTTTTCTTGAAGGATGCAGACTTCTTCCTGTACCACTGCTTGAAGAAGGTGTCTTCCAGAAACTGGCAGTAGGACTGGGAGTTGAGCTTGACTCCATCCTCAACCCGAAAAGGCCCCACAAGCTCATCTCTGATGATACCAGCCCAAACCAGTACTCCACCTCCACCTTGCTGGCGTCTGAGTGGGACTGGAGCTCTCTGCCCTTTACCAATCCAGCCACGGGCCCATCCATCTGGCCCATCAAGACTCACTCTCATTTCATCAGTCCATAAAATCTTAGAAAAACCAGTCTTGAGATATTTCTTGGCCCAGTCTTGACGTTTCAGCTTGTGTGTCTTGTTCAGTGGTGGTCGTCTTTCAGCCTTTCTTACCTTGGCCATGTCTCTGAGTATTGCACACCTTGTGCTTTTGGGCACTCCAGTGATGTTGCAGCTCTGAAATATGGCCAAACTGGTGGCAAGTGGCATCTTGGCAGCTGCACGCTTGACTTTTCTCAGTTCATGGGCAGTTATTTGGCGCCTTGGTTTTTCCACACGCTTCTTGCGACCCTGTTGACTATTTTGAATGAAACGCTTGATTGTTCGATGATCACGCTTCAGAAGCTTTGCAATTTTGAGACTGCTGCATCCCTCTGCAAGATATCTCACTATTTTTGACTTTTCTGAGCCTGTCAAGTCCTTCTTTTGACCCATTTTGCCAAAGGAAAGGACGTTGCCTAATAATTATACACACCTGATATAGGGTGTTAATGTCATTAGACCACACCCCTTCTCATTACAGAGATGCACATCACCTAATATGCTTAATTGGTAGTAGGCTTTCGAGCCTATACAGCTTGGAGTAAGACAACATCCATGAAGAGGATGATGTGGACAAAATACTCATTTGCCTAATAATTCTGCACTCCCTGTAGTGTACAATTGTTGAAAAAATACACCCCCACAAGAGCAATGGCATCATTCTTGTAGTGGTAAAATGTAGTGTAGTGGTGCCAAACCAAAGATGAACAGGTCGTCAACATGGTTCTGCGGATCAACAGTATGAAGACGAGCACATACAGGAGAATGTACTGAGAAAACTGAAATAAAGAAATCAGGAAATGAACATATGGATTTGCAAATTCAGGCAAGGCTGTATTTCCTGTTTCTTACTACCTCCACCACGGAGCTTTTCTTATTCAGTAGTGTTGCCATGCATGTCATTCGGTCTGTAAATGCAGTAGTTGGGGTGTAGAGTAGGGTCATATTAGCAATTTATTAAAATTTTCTAACATTCACCAGAGTCTGCAAGTTCAGCATAGTGATCGACTGATTGTTGGACAAAAAATCCTTATAACTTAAAACTGATTCTTACTCGTGTGCTGTGCATTGTCCACATTTGGAGTTCATATACGTATCAGCGTTTAACATATCTGCAGCTGAGCCCTCACTGACTATTCCCAGGAGAACGTCCAGCAGGAAGCAGCAGCAGTAGAGATGAACTGTTCTGCTGATTCAGATCAGGAAATGGCCAATTTATTTAGAAAAATGCAGGAATGCAGAAGACACCCAGTGGTTTAACAAATCATCACACGGTGTCAGATCAGCGCGGCTCACAGAGTTGCAGCTTTATTTCATAGATAATCATACGTTGTAAGACAAGCAGTAACCCTTACCCCAGCCACTAGTCAATACAAAATAAAATGTGCTTATATGTTTAAAATAAACATAATTTACTCAGCGTTTGTCATCTGTACGATGAACTGACCACTCGTACACACAGTGGAATTTTTCGAGAATGCGTACATGTGAATTAACGTTATGGTACGTATGCTGAAATATCAAAACACTGAAAGTCCCAGCCCATTTGTGCACATATGTAAGGTTTTGTAATACATTTTGAATACATGCACAATGGTCCTCAATAAGGTTTTTATGGAAAACAAAATAAATGATCAAAAACGTTTTACACTTGATTTTTATTTCGATACTTTTAAATGAATTTACTAAACAAGGAAATAAATGCTACACATGCACTATATACACATAAATATAAAATAACAAATAATTGTACTCAAAATTATTTCAAGTACAGTGGGGCAAAAAAGTATTTAGTCAGCCACCGATTGTGCAAGTTCCCCCACCTAAAATGATGACAGAGGTCAGTAATTTGCACCAGAGGTACACTTCAACTGTGAGAGACAGAATGTGAAACAAAAATCCATGAATCTACATGGTAGGATTTGTAAAGAATTTATTCGTAAATCAGGGTGGAAAATAAGTATTTGGTCAATAACAAAAATACAACTCAATACTTTGTAACATAACCTTTGTTGGCAATAACAGAGGTCAAACGTTTACTATAGGTCTTTACCAGGTTTGCACACACAGTAGCTGGTATTTTGGCCCATTCCTCCATGCAGATCTTCTCGAGAGCAGTGATGTTTTGGGGCTGTCGCCGAGCAACACGGACTTTCAACTCCCGCCACAGATTTTCTATGGGGTTGAGGTCTGGAGACTGGCTAGGCCACTCCAGGACTTTCAAATGCTTCTTACGGAGCCACTCCTTTGTTGCCCGGGCGGTGTGTTTTGGATCATTGTCATGTTGGAAGACCCAGCCTCGTTTCATCTTCAAAGTTCTCACTGATGGAAGGAGGTTTTGGCTCAAAATCTCACGATACATGGCCCCATTCATTCTGTCCTTAACACGGATCAGTCGTCCTGTCCCCTTGGCAGAAAAACAGCCCCATAGCATGATGTTTCCACCCCCATGCTTCACAGTAGGTATGGTGTTCTTGGGATGCAACTCAGTATTCTTCTTCCTCCAAACACGACGAGTTGAGTTTATACCAAAAAGTTCTACTTTGGTTTCATCTGACCACATGACATTCTCCCAATCCTCTGCTGTATCATCCATGTGCTCTCTGGCAAACTTCAGACGGGCCTGGACATGCACTGGCTTCAGCAGCGGAACACGTCTGGCACTGCGGGATTTGATTCCCTGCCGTTGTAGTGTGTTACTGATGGTGACCTTTGTTACTTTGGTCCCAGCTCTCTGCAGGTCATTCACCAGGTCCCCCCGTGTGGTTCTGGGATCTTTGCTCACCGTTCTCATGATCATTTTGACCCCACGGGATGAGATCTTGCGTGGAGCCCCAGATCGAGGGAGATTATCAGTGGTCTTGTATGTCTTCCATTTTCTGATGATTGCTCCCACAGTTGATTTTTTCACACCAAGCTGCTTGCCTATTGTAGATTCACTCTTCCCAGTCTGGTGCAGGTCTACAATACTTTTCCTGGTGTCCTTCGAAAGCTCTTTGGTCTTGGCCATGGCGGAGTTTGGAGTCTGACTGTTTGAGGCTGTGGACAGGTGTCTTTTATACAGATGTTGAGTTCAAACAGGTGCCATTCATACAGGTAACGAGTGGGGGACAGAAAAGCTTCTTACAGAAGACGTTACAGGTCTGTGAGAGCCAGAGATTTTCCTTGTTTGAGGTGACCAAATACTTATTTTCCACCCTAATTTACGAATAAATTCTTTACAAATCCTACCATGTGGATTCATGGATTTTTTTTTCACATTCTGTCTCTCACAGTTGAAGTGTACCTCTGGTGCAAATTACTGACCTCTGTCATCATTTTAAGTGGGGGAACTTGCACAATCGGTGGCTGACTAAATACTTTTTTGCCCCACTGTATATTAAAAAAGGTTTCAGTAGGGTTAACAAAAGCCTGCACGCTACTGTCTTAAATATAAGAACTGGTTTTTCTTCCTTGGCTGTAAGCAGTGGCATCTTGACATCAACCCTCTGTATTTACCTTCACTTGTGTGGACGATGCACTGACTCTTCAAGACTTGGCTGTTGTGAAGAGGTTTTTCTTAAGCCAGGATTTGTGATAATGCATTTTGGTTTTCTTCGATGGGGACCACGGGGGGGCTGTGTGGTGGAGTCAGTGGAAAGTTCAAACAAAAGCTCACACTCTCTCTCTTTCACACACACCCGTGAACACCACCTTCGACTAAGTCAGTGTGTGCTATCATCACACGTCTTCTGTTCATCCCGTCACTACACTCTGTCACACACGTGCTTTATATAGCTGCAAAAAGCCCCGTAGAGCTGCACATAAGCCTGCCAAGATCTAATTAATGTTGACTGCAGTTATTTTTTA
This sequence comes from Diplotaxodon limnothrissa, assembly GCF_057381915.1. Classification (NCBI taxonomy): domain Eukaryota; kingdom Metazoa; phylum Chordata; class Actinopteri; order Cichliformes; family Cichlidae; genus Diplotaxodon; species Diplotaxodon limnothrissa. The sequence continues at coordinate 1,515,506 of NC_140603.1, forward strand.
TGACAGGACATAACTGGCCAATAATTAGTGTGAAATAGTGCCCAGTGTTTTACAACCAGTTAGGATGATTGTTGGGCTGTGATTTAAGAGCCCAAATTTCCTTCTCAGGTCTGCACATGGAGTCACACTGGAGGCTTTGCACAGACCCTAACCTGAATCACTGTTTCACCATCTTCTAATGTCAACGTTTGATTTATGAATTTCAATCTGAACTATAAGCATTTTGGAGAACCTCTTACTTTGAAAGCAACCACTTTTTTCTGAAACTGCTGAACCATTCAAGTTCACATCCTCCTGGAGTATTCAGTTTTTTTTACAGAATATCTTTGACAAGAAAATAAAATCAGGTCTTGTTGTTTAACAACACGATCCTCCCTGCAGGGCACAGGGATCCTGTCTGTTGCTCGCCTTTAAGTGTCAAAGATAAAGCTGACTGACAGAAGCTAGATACTGTGTGATGATGGGGGGAGATTCAGACACCATGAACCTCACCAGAGTCCATATACAGAGAATAAGACAGCAGAGGATGAATGCACACTGTGCCTGGACTTCACACATGTGTGTGTTTGTGTACTTTTGTGTGTGGATTGCTTCATTCCTTTTTTTCCCTCCGGCAATTCCCTGACTTTTAAACTACCTTGAACAGAATTATGTCTCCACCTTGAGAGAGCTCATAAAGTAGCAGAGAACAGCTCTGAATTTACCAAACCTCATCTGACACACACTGAATTAAAGACGCTGATGGAAGTTAAATCAATCAGAAGAACATGTTCACACCTGTCGACACTGTCGTCGTTATGATGAATGGTTTCACTGGATTTTAATGTCAACAATCTCAGAATTTTTTTCTGCTTTTTAATAGTTTAATTGGAATAAATATAGTTGGCTTTTTGTGCAAAAGTATTGATGCATGAAAACTAATGTCACTGAGCCTAGATTTGGTAAATGGTAAATGGCCTGTATTTGTATAGCGCTTTTACTAGTCCCCCCCTAGGGACCCCAAAGCGCTTTACACACCCAGTCATCCACCCATTCACACACACATTCACACACTGGTGGAGGCAAGCTACAGAAGCGAGGCTGCCATATCGCGCCATCTGGCCAACACCAGTAGGCGGTAGGTGACGTGTCTTGCCCAAGGACACAACGACCGAGACTGTCCGAGCCGGGGCTCGAACCGGCAACCTTCCGATTACAAGGCGAACTCCCAACTCTTCAAATCAAATCAAATCAAATCAATTTATTTATACAGCACTTTTCACAGGATAAAAACCACAAAGTGGTTCACAGTAATATAAAACAGAAATACATAAAATACATTAATAATAAAACACACAGCACAAATCTAATTAAAAGCCAATCTAAATAAATCACTCATGAGCCACGATCGCCCCTCTGGGTGGCTCACATACTAGTAATGCACAGTATCTATAGAGACTGACGACATTCAGTATTAAATCTGAATATATGTATATACCATTCTAATGATCAGAGGGGTGAGAGAGTGTTGCTCGACATGGATTGCAATATGCAAATCAAGAACATCTAGATGTTTTTCAAGATCAAAACAGTTGAGCTACAGCTAAGCCTAACCCTATGCAGGGTTAAACTGAGGTCGCAGAAGACATTATTTTGTCAGAGCATCTGTGTTTCTGATGCATGTTTCACCTGGTGTGACAGGTCTATGTAAGTTAAGGTGGTCGCTCTGGAGCAAAAGGAAAAGCGTAAATGCAGAGTTCCTACTATGCACCACTCTGTATATGCATGCCAACACAGACGGTTTAGGAAAAAAAATAGATACCAAATCTTTTACTTTAAAACAAGTGGTTTGTGCACACTATTGTTGCTAGCTAATCAGATGACAGGGCAAGTTACTGGGATTTGAAATGTTGCAGAAGCAGTACTCTACATTCAGATTGTTGCAAAAAATGAGAGGAAAACACGTTGTTTGGATAATATTTTGTGATTAAAAGTGGCCATGGTTCATTTACTTACTTGTGCTGCATTGCTTGTTAACTTGATCTTTTTTTTTTTTTATTATCCCTGTGACATTTAGTTGTATATGCCTTTTGTGCCTCACTAGCTGGTTACACTGTCCATCCTAGTTTACTCTTTAAACTGTTTGGATGTCTCAGTAGACAGTGCAGGTAATCTTCCAAAAAAAGGTTGACGGTTCCATCCTTTGCTGTCTACATGCCAAAAATCTTTGGGCAGAATACTAACCCCATGATCTTCTTATGGCCTCTGACAGTGGACTCATCTCTGTGCTTGTCCTGCTAGACCTCAGTGCAGCGTTCGATACTGTTGACCATAATATCCTATTAGAGCGATTAGAGCATGCTGTAGGTATTACAGGTACTGCACTGCAGTGGTTTGTATCATATCTATCTAATAGACTCCAGTTTGTGCATGTAAATGGAGAGTCCTCTTCACACACTGAGGTTAATTCATGAGATTCATGTTGATTCATGAATGTGCATGATTGAAATTATGAGTTAAATTATGCAATTAAACATAGAAAAAAGTACTTGTATAAATGGATGACTGAGGCAAGTTGTATAAAGGGTCTTGAGTTCTCAGGTAGAGCAGAAAAGTGTTATATAAGAATCAGTCCATTGCATTCACCATTTACCCAGATCATTGATTGGCTCTGCGGCAGTTACCTTGTCTTATGCCAACAAGACTGAGACTATGAACATGGCTCCTCCTGAACTATACGATAACAGTACTTAGGGCGATCGTGGCTCAAGAGTTGGGAGTTCGCCTTGTAATCGGACGGTTGCCGGTTCGAGCCCCGGCTCGGACAGTCTCGATCGTTGTGTCCTTGGGCAAGACGCTTCACCCGTTGCCTACTGGAGGTGGTCAGAGGGCCCGGTGGCGCCAGTGTCCGGCAGCCTCGCCTCTGTCAGTGCGCCCCAGGGTGGCTGTGGCTACAATGTAGCTGCCATCACCAGTGTGTGACTGTGTGTGTGAATGGGTGGATGACTGGATATGTAAAGCGCTATACAAATACAGGCCATTTTACTTAACTTAATTCTGTGTGCTTTGACAAAAACCATGGTGGGTGGATCGTGAACAGGGAATTCCTTCCAATGTGAGAAGCCCATAAGACTACCAGTTTAAGTTATGGAAGAATAAGGTGGTAAAAATGCTCTTAATATCTCATTTTTAATTCTGTGCATTTGTTTTGGATCTTATTTGCACTTCTTCTGATACATTTTGTGGCTTCTCACTAGTCTGTGTTTAAGGATTGTCTGGAGCCAACACTGTGAACAATCTCATATTCAGATTCAGGAAACCTGGGTGATAACCACCACTCTGACACCACTCGGTGTGACTGGGAGCTTGATAGGCATGTTGCTGAACTTGCTGCAGAGATGATAAGACTCGTTTATTTTTCTTCAATGATGTTGAAACAGTTACATTATAAATGAGAAGAGATGAATTATTGAAAACCTTCTCCTCTTTGATTAGGGCTGAATTTCACAATGGCAGATATTGTGGTGTCAACTAACAAGCATATTTGTATGACCATGATATTGTGTGACCTCTAAGAACTAATTGGCAGCAGCAATCAAAGCAATGGGAGTAAAAAATAAATAGTAGTGATGGTAGTATTTAAAAATGAATAACTGCTGACTGGAAGCGGCATTGTGTCACTGTGGGCTACTCCTCCTCTGTAAGTCATAGTGGGCACACCTGGACCAGTGTCCCTATGCCAGCTTCACCAGTGTGCCATCACCACAGGCATAATTAACTGAGACTGGGCTTTTTCACATCTAAATCTACTATCTGATGCAGAGTTTCATTCTCATTCCTGTAGACTGGGATTTGAAATATGTAATGGATGGCACCCAGAGCCTGTCGTGGTGGCTTTGTGGTGATTTGTCTCATGGTTAGCTCACTGCTATTCTGGCAATAATCAGGCACTGATTAGAATATGGAAATGCTGAAGCCATCTGTAGTTTGTCTGTGTGCGAGTATGAGCGTAAGAGAGATTGTGAATTCTGTATCTGGTTGGCTGATTTGTTTTTGTCAATCCTGCCAGCATGCAAGGAGAGAGATGACTGTCTGTCTAATGTTTAGTCACGAGTTATGGAGCGAGACACATTGTGACCATGAGGTACAACAGTGATGCAAACAACCAGTCAGCCATCATCTCTTACTTTTTCACTACTACCCCCTCAATTTTATCAAGATACATGAACTTGAAGTTTTCATTCAGTCAACATTACACCTGCTTCATTAAAGCTTACCACGTACTAAAACAGAGATGTTTTTAACTTTGCATTTTCTGAGATGTGGGATCTTCCCAGATTCCCAGGGATCATTTAGTTTTAATTCCCAATGGATTACTGAACCAACTCATGTCACCATCTAGGCATGTTTTCTCACTTATAGACAAACCAACCTTACTGCCTTAGAAGAGGTAAAAACACCCCTGGGGCACTAGAGAGACAGATAGAAGCCAAGTCCAGTGAAGCCAGGAGGATCTGAAGGACACAAGAATATAACACTTCAAAGGTAGTTTTAATAATAATGATAATAATAATAATAATAATAATAATAATAACTTTATTTATAAAGTGCTGAATAGCTATTTGAAACTCCATCCATCCATTCGCTTCCACTTATCCTTTTCAGGGTTGCGGGGGGCGCTGGAGCCTATCCCAGCAGTCATAGGGCGAGAGGCGGGGTACACCCTGGACAGGTCGCCAGTCTGTCGCAGGGCCAGCACACAGGGACAGACAACCATTCACACTCACATTGTATAAGTAAGAGTATAGACTGTAAGAGTGCAGACTGACTAGTAAACTTGACTAGTAAGCTTCAGTCTCATCCTTACCTCACTCTTCATCAGAACAATCCAGTATAGCATCCACATCACTGCAGTCCCTTCAAGTTTTCAGTTTAGATTCATGAGTTTTGGGTTTTGTTTTGTTTTCTGCTTCAGTGCAATAAAAGCTGCCTCTTTTAGTCCACCCTTCTGTGTCCGTGAGTCCTGCGTGTGGGTCCTCATCCTGCCTGCCACACACCACTAAACATGACAGAATGATGCAATGACATGCACGCTGACGGACTGCACTGACTGCCTGGCCTGTGCAGTCTCAGCTGCAGTATCCGGAGTTGGCTGTGTGCCCTGCACAGCTTCAGCCTGCTTCACTCCAGCCGCCTGTGTCCGCTGAGGGCTCTGGAGATCCATTGTTTGTCTTCACTGGGGAATCTGGAGAGTCTTTCCGGCAACCACCAATTCAACCACCAGCTCAACCGTCCACGTCTGCCATGCCGCCACCGCATCTCTGCCAGAGGCTGTCGCGCTGCCTGGTCCTGTGCCATCTGGTCCTGCATGACAGCTGCCTGCCAAGCCTCCCATGTGCCTTCAGCCATGTCCACGAACAGCACGGCCTAGGAGCTATGGAAACCAGGAACACGGAAAACTACACACAGCAACATGGGATGACGCAACAAGAGTCAGAGGAAGACAGATGACTAAATACGCAGAGGATAATGAGGGGGATGGAAACAGGAGGGAAATATGGAAGCAAAACTGAACACACTGAACACAGAGCAAGGAACTATCAAAATAAAACAGGAAACATTAGATACACACCAAGATGCGGGCTTGTCACGTCGACCGGGGAAGAAACGGACATGCAAACAAACGGACACAGAAGATAAGTGAACATGAAGAGTAGACATGGGTGACTGGACATGAAACGTGGAACACAGGGAAGGCACAGTAACAGAAACCTAGCTACTAGGAACTATAACACAAGCAGAAAATAACTAAACTTAGAATACCACTAAATACATAAACACTATTTCACAGACCCAGTGCCATGACATACACTTGTTGATCAAGTTGATTTTGTACCTCATAAATAAAGATTACAACTCAGTTTGTTTGTTTTTCAGCTATTTTTTTTACCCTTTAGCCTTCACTGCTTAAAAGGAGAAACGGCCAGAGATGGGCAGTAACGCGTTACTGTAATCTGATTACTTTTTTCAAGTAACGAGTAAAGTAAGCGATTACTATTGCAAAAACGGTAATTCGATTACCGTTACTTTCCCGTAGGAACGCTGCGTTACTGCGTTACTAAAACCGTGATTTTTTGCGAGAATGTCTCATGACAGTGACGTAAGCGAGTGCGACGTTAGTGACAACAGCTGTGTGCAGATCAGCAATGGATCATATATCGATTGTGGGAGAGAGTATGAGCGTGCAGCGTTTAAAGCGTGGAAGCACTGACCTTACTTTGAGTTTGATTCCATAAAAAGTGACAAAAACATTAGTGTCCGCTGTGCGTGGGAAGAAAACTTCTTTTTACAGCGAGAAAACCCCTAAACTTCCGAGCAAGCACCGAGTAGCTACGACGTAATGCGCAACTGACCGCGGCACACCTGCACCAGGGTAACCCTCCGCCTACCCAACTCCTGCTTTACAGGTGAAAATAGAGCAACAGGACCGCTGAGTCTTTGACTTTATTTATTTTCTGCTGTGTTTTACTTGCATCTATTTGAAAGACTGAGTGTAAACACACAAAATATTTTATTTTATGTGCTGGAATGTGCAGAAAATAGGTTTAAATGTTAAACTAATTTATTCAAGTCAGAGAATGTTGCATATAATTACATTTTTGCTTGATGCAAAACATTAAAAGATTAAAACTGATAAAACAAGTTAAAAAAAGGGACTTTTCCATTTGATTACATTTTGTATGATGGATTATGTAGAAAAAGTAGAATTGGGCTGAAAGATCTATCGCTTTATCACCTCTTCAGGTTGTAAATCGTGTTTTTAAAAAGTAACTAAGTAACTAAGTAATTAATTACTTTTGAAAATAAGTAATCAGTAAAGTAACGGGATTACTTTTTTGGGGAAGTAATCAGTAATTAGTTACTGATTACTTTTTTCAAGTAACTTGACCAACACTGGAAACGGCGAATCATTTTGTTAATTACAGTTTTACACTTCTCTGCACATATGTACAATAGTGTAGGTCACATTATGAGTGATCTCAGGTCAGTGGAAGCTGACCTACAGGAAGCTTTGAAGCACCCTTGCCTTCAACTGATTCCCAGTCCTCACCTATAGCAGATGTCTTCACAGCTGACAGACCCACAGGTAGCAGGTCTTCAGTCAAAGATTATCCACAGTGTGTATGTGCAAACATCCAAAAATTGCTGCTTTGTCCTTTGTTTTCTAATCCTCAGTCTTTGATAACAGCTTGTAACCACAACCATGACTCAATGCTCGGTAAGAAAAGTAAGCTTGCAGCGACAGTATCCAGCTGTCACCACAAGATGGCAGAATATTACAAAGTGGACACAAGCACGCATTCCTACCCCCCCCCATAAAACATATTAAGGATTGTACATTAACACAAAACTGTTGTCGGGACCATCTCTGAATTTCACCAGAGAAACACACACATATGAAGAGAGAGAGAGTATGCATAGTATGCAAACAGCTACCAAACAGCCATCATAATTCATCATACAATGAGGAACAAATCAACAATTGACAATGACTAATTAATATTAAAATCTGTAACATAATGTTTGGAGTTTAGTCTGTTACTGTTACTATTTTTACCATTTCTTCTTGGAGCAACTGTAACCCACATAATTTCCTCAGGGATTAATAAAGTATTCTGACTCTGATCGTTTCAGGATGACCTGCCATTATCCAATCACACGTCTGCTTACCTGCATCTGTTGCTCGTTTCTCCTCCTCTTCTTTTCTCTTTTTTCTAAACTGAGCACCTGATGGCTTTGAACTTTTCTTGTCCATCTTCCATTGGTTTTAGTTTTGCACTCCAGTATGAACACAAATCCTCCAACCCGAGGATCACCACAACATAGCCTAACAGACCTACACCTTAGTTCACAGATTCACTTTGTCTCTGGTTTATTTCTGGATTCAAATCATGAATCCATAATGGGCTTGGATTTACAACATTATGAATGAAATGTGCTCTATTTGGAAGCAGCCGGCTCGCCTCCCCTATCGACGGGTTGTGTGAGAGACTTTAAATCATCAAACTGTAAATTATACATTTTAAATTGTTATTGATCCTTTACCCCGAGTCCTAAAGTGTATATTTATTTTCTTACTCCTCTTATATTTATTGTTTGTTAACTTGCACTGCTGTAACTGGAGCCTCGTCGTCTCGTCTCTCTATATGCTGTATAAACTGTTCGGACTGCTTCCATCAGGAAGGAGGTTCTGCAGCATCCGGTCCCGTACCAGCAGACTGAGAGACAGCTTTTTCCATCAGGCCATCAGACTGCTGAACACGTCATAGACACCTCAGCTTCACTACTGGAACTTTAACATTATGCACTCCACACTGTATATAAATGCCACTTGTTTTGCACATATTCAACTCTGTATATTTTATATATTTTATTATTATTATTATTATTATTATTATTATTTTATTTTATTTTTTTACCATTTAATTTGTAAAAATGTGTATACACACACACACACACACACACACACACACACACGTAGGAAAATATTTAGTATACACATCCAGAAATGCATACACTATTATATATTGTACATATATTTATTAGTTTCAGGTTGGCCATTCTTGTATTTTGCTCGTTTGTGTTGTTGTGTTTGCACATCTCTGTTGCTTGTGGGGCTCGCACACAAGAATTTCACTCGCATGTGCTGTGCCAGTGTGCCTGCACATGTGATGTGACAATAAAAAGTGATTTGATTTGATTTGGACTGTCTGTAGCGGAGATGACAATAAAGTTTACTTTGACTTCAGCAGCGAGCAGGCGCACCGAGGGCTCTCCCTCACTTTTCGTGTATAGAAAATATCGGTGCAAATTATAAGTCTGTATCATGATGTCTGGTGTTTTCGCGTTTGTTGGTTTGTTTTTATTTTTGTTTTATTTTGCGAGTTGGTTATTAGATGCTGCTCCAGCCAAGGCTCGCGTGCGGAGTGAAGCGGAAGAAAGTGCGAGAGAGAGGGTGAGAGAAAGAACAAAGTCCCCCACGGCTCGCGATAAAGACTCGAGTCGTTCATGTCAAAGATCCGGCTCTAAGAGCCGTTTCGTTCGCGACCGACGCATCACTATTTCTAATGAATGGCACCAAGAGCCTGTCACGATTACTTTGGAGTGATTTGTCTCATTTTCAGCCCACTGCTGCTCTGGCAACAACCACACACTAATTAGTATATGAACCTGCTGAAGCTGACTGCAGTGTGTGTGTGTGTGTGTGTGTGTGTGTGTGGGTGTCTGTGTGTGTGTGTGTGTGTGTGTGTGGGTGTCTGTGTGTGTGTGTGTGTGTGTGTGTGTGTGTGTGTGTATGTGTGTGTGTCTGTGTGTCTGTGTGTGTGTGTGTGTGTGTGTGTGTGTGGGTGTCTGTGTGTGTGTGTGTGTGTGTGTGTGTGTGCATGTGTGTGTCTGTTCCTGTCTAGCTATCTTTGTGAGGACCGAAATCTGCACTCTACTATACTTGTGAGAACCAACAGTCACTTGTGAGGACACACAACCCGGTGCTCACAAATTTGAAGATATTTAAAGGCTCAAAATGTGGTTTTAGTGTCAGGGTTACAATTAGGTTATGGTTAGGTTTAGTGTTAGGCATTCGTTTTTAATAGTTAGGGTAAAGGGCTAGGGAAAGCATTATGTCAATGAAGGTCCTCACTAAGATAGCTGAACGGGGTTGTGTGTGCGTGTGTGTGCGTGTGTGTCTCTGTGTGTGCGTGTGTGTGAGTCTGCATGGCTGATTTCTTTCATTGGATTCTGCCAGCACTGCAGGGAATGAGATGTTTGTCTTTTATGTCTTTAGTAACAAGTGAGAGCCTCTGTGTGAGGGACATTATTCACCTGTCCAAACAAATATAGTTAAATCATCTCTTACTTTTTCACTGTTACTATCTCATAGATATTATAGAAACGTTTTAAACTTCTGTAATTTAATAACAACCGACATTCCATCTGTTTGATCGCTGGAGAGTTTACCACATGACAAACGGGAACCATACAGAATCTTCCCAGATACAGGACATCTCCCCTGAATTCAACTGAGTCTTGGTTAAACAAAGTAACTGTCTAAGTCATAGTCGGTGTCAGATTCCCATTGCAATAAGGTGTCACTTAAGACTGAACAATAAGGATAGTGGAAATAAGAAAAAATTAGTTGATCCAACAACAGGGTTTGTACAAGTAACTGTGGAATGTGATGGTTCCACCTTGGCTTTTTGTCTCTTCAGGAATAGTCCTGTTTGAAGGAGCTTCAAGAAGCTCTTCTTTCACTGCTTTTTGCTCAGTTCTTTATCAAGGTAACACTGTTTCAGTAATTCTAGTCATAAAATTGTCCCTGTTGCTGTCACTGAACTCAATGAGAATTGTTTTGATTTGATTCATTTTGTTTAATTACAAAACATGTGTTTGTCAGGTTTCATTATGTGTTTTGTGCCAATTTTGAGGTCTAGGGAGGCCAACTCATGGCTGATGGTGTGTTTTTCCTATTCTGTTATCCTTTATTACACTAGCAGATGTTTCAAGTACACCATTAAAATTCGACAGAACTTTTTTGTGCTCGTTGCATCAGTTTTGACAAGATCTCTAACACCACTGCAGCCCAAAACCATTGAAACTTGAATTTATCACTCCATCAGCCCTGCTGCCACTGATTTCCAGTCCAGCAGTTGTATAATTCAGCATACCTCGCCCTTTTCTTCCTGTTTTCCTTTCTTAAGAATTGCTTGTTGACAGCGACGGCTCCACTAAAACCATTTCTGTCATTTGGTCAAGATATTTACAGAATAAGGAAAAAACCCTCGTATGTGTGGATGCAGCACAGGTACCTATGTAGGCTCCGTGTAAGCCATGTGTTGGTCTGACAGCCATTCAGGGTGTACACTGCTTGTCCAGTGACATTTGGGATAATATTGTACCTCTCTTTAACACTAAGCAGGACATGAAGAACTTGGGTGGATGAATATGTAGAGGTCAGTCAGTTTATATTACTTGAACTGTTGTTTTTTTGTGCCTTTTAAGACATTTTAGCTCAAGCATTATTATAAAATGCTGACCATCTTCCGTGGAAAGAATAACTTTTCATTTTCTTTAATCCTCGTCATTAAAACAAATAAACATGCTCTGCAGTAATACAAAGAAGGCCAATGTTTGAAGACTATGTGAAGGTAAAAGAACACAAGGAAAGAAGATTGGAGGAATTACTGTTGAAGAGTGGAGGGAATTCTAAACAATCATCGTGAAAATAGACTAAAGACTGGGCTAAAAAAGAAGATTGAAAAAGAGAAAGCGAGGTGTTGTGGCCGGGTGGATGCAAGAAAAAAATCAAGTCTCCTAATTGGCTTGTTAAGACTTGAAAGCCTTAAAGGAGAGACGGGTGGCCTTGACTGAGGGATTAACCAGGGGAAGATGAGAGTAAAGAGAAGGTACTAAAAGCAATCACATCCGTGTGAAGGAGCAAAACACAGAGAGGGACAGAGATCATTTGAAGGTGGGCAAGTGGTGAATTAAGTTGAAAAAGAGTCATTTTGTTCAGTTAGTGAGTCTTTTTGGAAAGACTGATTCTTAGGAGTGCTTGATCTTTGGGTGAAGGTCAACGTTTTAAGGCTGATGGAATGAAACTAACGTATTCAGCTCACTGCTGCACAGGGCTGGACTGGTAATCTGGCATGCCCGCCATTTACCTGGTGGTCCAACACACTGATGGGATGGTCGAAGGGTCGCTGTGCACTGTCCCTACATGTGCTGACAACAGACAGAGAGACATAACTGAAAGGGATCGATTCAAGGATTCAGCCACTCCAAAGTCTGAGGTCCAGTTTGAGGTTTCAGAAGTCAGAAGTGTAGCTGTCATGTCAGAAATAAACACAGCACTGAGATCGCCCTCAGCATGAAAATACATATAAATCTGTGTTAACATTTTGTGGTGGGTGTGGTCTGTTTCTCAGCAGCAGAGGAGCGATGGGGTCATTACTCTAACCATCTGTCCCCTATCAAAGCAGCTCCAGGACCCAGAGGAGGCGTGAGAGGTTCGGATAGCAGAACGGTGGCTGGAGCACACTCAATAGTGTAAAACGTGTGTAAAAAACTAAATAAAACTGAGTTTGCCAGCACAACCTCAGCAGTTGTAGGGTGTAGGTGTGGGGGTGATGCAGAACTATGCACAGGTTACTTTAGCTTCCTCAAATGAGAAGCTTTTGTTTCTTATGTGACAGACATAAAATACGAAATGTGAAAGTAGAAGATAGCAGACAGAAGTGTGTGTACCTGTATGTGTGTTTAGTGGGGGGTCTGTCATTTTAAATTTAGTTGGTGGATCCACTCCACAGTGGGCTAACAAACAATTAGGCTGGAGGCATACAATCCATCCTTATTTAGCCTGCTCAATGCCAATCCCACTGGATTGGATTCCCACATCCATGAGTGAAGTTTTCAATCTGAGGGCTCTATTGAGACATTGTCCTCTGTTTTACACTCCTCTCAAACTGAACTGTTACGTGATCACACAACTGAAGCTTTTTCATGAACACCTCAAGCAACCATAAAAATGTCCCTATGGTGTATGTCAGGTGATGTCGCCACAACTGCTCCCTAATCCAGGTATAGTAATGTTTTCCAGCTCCAACCAAAGAACCTTTACTTCAGTCTGCACCTGTATCTAGTAGTAATTTTTTTATTATTATTATTTCACATTTTTCTGTAACAGAGCCCTGTGAGCTGGTGACAATGGGAGGGAAGAACTCCCTTTTTACAGAAAGAGACCTCAGGCAGGACCAGGTTCAGGAGGTGGGCAGCCACATACTGGGACCCACTGGGAGATGTGGGGAAATCAGTGAAAATCATTCAGGGGCAGAAAGGAATTGTGTAACCTTTGAGAATACACAAGTTGTTGTAATATACACTCAACACACACACACACACACACACACACACACACACACACACACACACACACACACACACACACACACACAGTCTTGTAGTGTGCAGTATTTCAATAAATCCCACTGTGACAGAGGCCACGTGTGTGTGGAGGATTTCCCACACTGACACACACTGCAGCTGTTTACTGAGGAGTTTCACTGTTCATGTCTGGAGTTCAGCAGTTTCTCAGTCTGTCATGTGTCGGTGTTTGACGAGTCCACCTTTAAAGTTGGTGCCCTGTTCCATGGACTGTAAAACCAAACCCATAACATTTACTTACCTGAAGATACAACAAGTGAAGCAGCCGGGTTCTTGAATATGAACTCGTGTCAGTGACGGGCCTGCCTACAGACCAGGGTCTGTGTCTTTAAAATGTCACCTGATGCAGGTTCTTTCTCCTTTTTAATTGGTTAAGTGGAAAATGTTGTTCTTCACTCGATCAGAGTGCCCAATAGGAGGAGGGTGTAAACTGTGAATGCCTTCATATAAAGCTCAGGCTTTTAATGCTCCTGACTAAAAAGCCATGACAGCGTCTCAGGCTGTAGTTCACCTATCTGACTCATAAACGAAGACAAAACTACAATATTCAAAAACTATGTAGAGGTTAAATGTGTAATGCAGGCTGAAGGCCACAGAGATGTGTTTGCAACAGGAAAAGTGCTTTAAGCAGTTTGGTCAGTAAGACTTGACAAGACCTCCCACGGTGAAGTCGAGCCTCCGAGTACAGAATAAATCTAAAAGCACAATGCAACTGTACCTGCAAAGGTCCCCGACCTGTTTTGGAATCATACACTCAACAAAAATATAAACGCAACACCTTTGTTACTGCTCTCATTCCCCATGGGATGGACGTAGAGACCTAAAATTCATTCCAGATACACAATATAAACATCCCTCCCAAACAGTGGTCACAAATCAGTCCAAATGTGTGGTAGTGGGCACATCTGCCATATTGAGATAATCCATCCCACCTCACAGGTGTGCCACATCAGGATGCTGATCTGACATCATGAGTAGTGCACAGGTGTACCTCAGACTGCCCACAACAAAAGGCCACCCTGGAATGTGCAGTTTTTTGCGCTATTGGGGGTCTGGGGACCCAGAACCGGTCAGTATCTGGTGTGACCACCATTTGCCTCATGCAGTGCAACACATCGTCGCATGGAGTCTATCAGATTGTCAATTGTGGCCTGTGGAATGTTGGTCCACTCCACTTCAATGGCTGTGCGAGGTTGTTGGATATTCGTGGGAACTGGTACACGCTGTCGTATACGCCGGTCAAGCACATCCCGAACATGCTCAATGGGTGACATGTCCGGTGAGTATGCTGGCCATGCAAGAACTGGGACATTCTCAGCTGCCATCTGCCCTGAACAATGTGAACCATGATTCATCCGTGAAGCGCACACCTCTCCAACGTGCCAG
>NC_140603.1:1534866-1737366 GCF_057381915.1 Diplotaxodon limnothrissa
ACAAATCAGCGCTGGCTCCGATGTATTTTTAATTCTAAGTTTATGAGAACACATTAGTTTGTTGCAACAAGAAATAAAGGTGAAAACTGAACTAAGACCCAAACTAACAATCAAAACTATGGCGAGAGGCACGTGGACCTGAACAGGAGCAGAACTCTGAGACCTGACGTGGAACGAGGGAAACAGACGACCCGACACAGAGGACTGAAATACACAGAAGGGAAAAGAGGGAAGTGGAAACACCTGGAGAGACACAGCTGACACAAAAGACCACGATGCCACAGGGAAAAGAAAAACTAAACACACTGAGCATGGAAACACCAGACCTTTCAAAGTAAAACAGGAAACATGGAACACACAACATGCTGGACAGGAAACATGACATACAAAAAAGGGTGGATGGATGATACTACTGGCTAAACTAAAACTCAACTAGACCCTTTTTATGCAAAGCTAACTGACCACGTGCTACAATAATAATAACATTAATAGTGGTATCACTGTGTGACTTTCAAGTAGTCTTGTTGTGTGAATGAGAGCTGTTTGAAGTGCTGACACAGAGGCTGTCAGTGTGGATGGGTGAATGTGGCGCCTCCTGCTGTCAGCAGAATTAGAAACATGCTCCAGGATATGAATACCAGTTGTGAAATTAGTCTAAAACTTTTTGCATCTATTTTTAGTTCAGTTTTAGACAGCGGACACAGCACTGAACAGATCGGTCCACAGGAGACCCTCTGTGGGGTTTTGATGTGTGGGTAACGTCGTTGTTTCTCAGTGTTTGTGTGTTTGGGGAAGGGTGTGCTGTGCTCCTGGCCAACCACACCATCCATGTTCCTATTTACAGACAGACGCACACTTTCTCCTCCAAATGACAGAGTGAAAGGCTTCCTTCCACCTGTACATCACACTAATGGAAGGCACACGTGTTTGTGTGTGTTTGCACTCAGGTAAACACTAGTACCCATTCTGAAGAGTCATTCAGCTGGACATGAAGAATGATGCAGGGGGATTATTTCTACTTGTGATGAATATGTTTTGGTAAATATCAGCTCAAAAACATATTTTGCAATTGTTGCAGTTTTGGAAGATGGAAAACAGACAGACTGATAACCTGATAACCTGAGAGACGATCAATGAGAAACATGTTGAGACAAAAAGTGACAACATGCTCAGATAAGATCAGTGCCATGTGCAAGCATGTGTGTGCACTGTGTGCACTGTGTAAGAGAGACAGAGGCCTGATGTAACCCTGTAAAACTGAGCATGCAGCAGCTCCTAGTCTTGTTAACTACATAGGAACCGAGAGAGCTGTAGCTGTCCTCACACATCATTACATTACATTACATTGCAATAAAATGAATCCTGACCATAACTCCTGCTTGTTTAACTGGAACCCTAACTACACTGGAAAGCCCACTCTTACTCTAAAGGCCTTTACACATCAGACCTTAGTAATCTGTGTGAATATTTTGTGCCATCAAAATATTTCTCAGGCTCACCAACCACGTAATTTCACTGGATGAGTTTCCTGTTTTTCAGATTTTACCCATCAGATCACTGCAACAAATCACACACCAGTACTGAATATAAAGTGATGCAGAACCAGTAAAATAATAACTCAGACTGAT
The DNA here is from genome assembly GCF_057381915.1 of Diplotaxodon limnothrissa. Lineage (NCBI taxonomy): Eukaryota > Metazoa > Chordata > Actinopteri > Cichliformes > Cichlidae > Diplotaxodon > Diplotaxodon limnothrissa. Next base: position 1,536,495 of record NC_140603.1, read on the forward strand.
CCCTGAAACTCTCCCTCTCAAACGTGGTCACGACTCTGCCAACAAGAACTCAAACTGCCCCAGAAATACAAAAGCACGACACAGTGATACAGTTTCAGCTCTTTGATCAAACCATGAAATGAAGCCAGAATCTCCTTTGCTTCAGTTTCTTGTTCAGAAACAGAAACCAGCTCAAACATGGATGTTTCAGCTGACTAAATTGTTTCCTGTGTAGTGTTTTCATCTGTGTCATCAGCAGTGTAGGGACTAATTAAGTAACGCGTTACAGTAACTACGTTATTATTGTGGTAACGAGCTCGGTAACTAGTTATTATGCCAAAACCAGGAACGCGTTACTCGTTACTGGGATTTAAATAGGCTCGTTATTCGTTACTTCGTGTGGTGGCTATCACGGAGCTTCCACAGATTCAGTAACATTATCAAGTGGTGGAGGCCAGCAGGTGGAGGAGGAAAGGGGAGGCAGGAGGAGCAGAGACCTGAAGCGGCCGCTGGTCCGAGTGTCAGGTGAACTGAACTTCAGGTAAGAAGTTCTGACCTGCAGTCTATCTGGATCAGATATAAACCAAGTTTAGGTGGAGTTTATTTTCGTTATTCTGACTTTTTCGTACTGCGTACTAGCTAGCATGACGGAGTTTCTATACAGCTGGGTGGGTGCTATGATGTTACTGATATTTTGTTCATAAGGTTAGTTAGTAGAGTTGCCAACCGCCCCCTAAAAAGCGGAATCATCTGGTATTCAGAGAAAATATTACGCGTTTCGTATTGAGGTGAAAAGGAACAGTTTGTCCCGGACTTCAGCTACAATGAAAAAGACACAAAGCTGGAGTTTTTCTGTCTTTGCTGCACAGCTGCCTCTTCTCCTCTCATTCTCTCCTGTTTCTCCTTCAATCATGAAAACTGATCAGTGATCAGCTGATCGTCTCTCTTGTTTGTTTATCGCCCACTTTGCGCCAGAAAGAGGAAACCAGCGGATGTCGCGCTAAACAACAGCAGCACGTTTAAGCTTGATCAGCTGTTGTTAGAATTTATTTAATATTAATTTCTAGTCTCAGCTGATGTTTGCTGGAGCCACAGCTGTAAAGCTGCTGGTCATGATGTCGGTTTGGATATGTGATGAGAGGAAAACATGAAGATGAAACCAGGAGATGTCCTTACTGAATCATCAGATAAGATAAGATAAGATAAGATAGAACTTTATTAATCCCTCGGGTGGGTTCCTCTGGGAAATTCGATTTCCAAAAAAAGCACAGCAACGACCGAAGTTACAGTTACAGAATTGTTATATATACACACACACACACACACACACACACACACACACACACACACACACACACACACACACACACACATATAAATACAGAGACAAATATAAATAAAATATACAAAGGGGATAAATAGAATAAATAGGAATAAAAAATAAAAATACAAGTGAATTGCACATTTCAAGTATTGAGTCTATTGCACTGTTGACTATTTACAAAAAGTATTGCACAAGGTATTGTACAGTGAGGTGAAGAGGCACTACAGCTTAGTTGTTCCCCCCTCCTTTGTCCTCCTGTCTCCCCTCCCTCTCCCCTCCAGAGAGGAGTTAAACAGTCTGATGGCGTGTGGGACAAAGGAGTTTTTAAGTCTGTTAGTTCTTGTCTTGGGGAGAAGCAACCTGTCACTGAACAGACTCTTCTGGTTGTTAATGGCCGTGTGCAGAGGATGCCCAGCATTGTCCATAATGTCCATCAGTTTCTTTAATGTCCTTTTCTCTGCCACTGTCACCAGAGTGTCCAGCTTCATGCCGACCACAGAGCTAGCCCTCCTGATCAGTTTCTCCAGCCTGGATGAGTCCTTCTTTGCTGTGCTGCTCCCCCAGCACACCACAGCATAGAAAAGTACTCCAGCAACCACCGACTGGTAAAACATCCTCAGGAGCTTCCTGCAGATGTTAAAAGACCTCAGCCTCCTGAGGAAGTACAGTCGGCTTTGGGCTTTTTTATACAGGTGCTCTGTGTTGCATGACCAGTCCAGTTTATTGTCCACCCACAGCCCGAGGTACTTGTACTTGTTGACCACCTCCACCTCCTCCCCCTCTATCTGAACCGGCAGTGGACCTTCTCTGGACCTCCCGAAGTCCACAACCAGTTCCTTAGTCTTTGAGGTGTTGAGTTGCAGGTGGTTTGTGTGACTCCATGCGACAAAGTTCCTCACCAGACTTCTGTACTCCTCTTCCTGATCATCCCAGATACACCCCATGATGGCCGTGTCATCTGCAAACTTCTGAATATGGCATAATTCAGAGTTGTAGCAGAAGTCAGAGGTGTACAGGGTGAAGAGAAGAGGGGACAGCACAGTTCCCTGTGGTGCTCCTGTGCTGCTGACCACAGTGTCAGACGTGATGTCCTTCAGCCTGACGTACTGTGGTCTGTCGGTGAGGTAGTCGGAGATCCAGGCCACCAGGCAGGGGTCCACCTCCATCCTGTTCAGTTTTTCCTGAAGCATACAGGGCCGGATGGTATTAAAGGCACTGGAAAAGTCAAGAAACAGGATCCTGACCGTGCCTTTCCCCCCATCCAGGTGTGAGTGGGCTCTGTGTAGGAGGTACAGGATGGCATCCTCCACTCCGACACCCGCCTTGTATGCAAACTGTAGTGGGTCCTGGGCATGTTGTATCCTTGGGCAAGATACTAACCCCGTGTTTGCCTACTGGTGGTGGTCAGAGGGCCCGGTGGCGCCAGTGTCCGGCAGCCTCGCCTCTGTCAGTGCGCCCCAGGGCAACTGTGGCTACAATGTAGCTTGCTATCGCCAGTGTGTGAATGTGTGTGTGAATGGGTGGATGACTGAATGTAGTGTAAAGCGCTTTGGGGTCCTATGGACTAGAAAAGCGCTATACAAATGCAGGCCATTTACCATTTGTACCTGTGGTCGGAGGAGGTTGAGGAAGAGCCGCTCTAGAGTCTTCATAAGATGTGACGTCAGTGCCACCGGTTGGAAGTCATTCAGCTCATTGGGCCGGTTCCTTTTAGGGACCGGGACGATGCAGGATGTCTTCCATAGGGCGGGCACTCTCCCCAGTCGCAGACTGAGGTTGAAGACTCGTTGTAGCGGCTCCCCAAGTTCAGCAGCACACGCCTTAAGCATCCTAGGACACACCTTGTCTGGGCCTGCTGCCTTTCTGGGGCGAAGCTTCCTCAGTTGCCTCCTGACCTGATCCACTGTGACACTGGGAGATGTTTGGGGGGAGGGGAGGGGGTGAGATGTCTTGCTGCTGAGAGAGGGATTGGAGGAGGGGGGTGTCATGGTGTCAGGAAGGGGGGGGGAAGCGAGGGAGGCAGGAGAGTGGGGAGAGGACTCTGTAGTGAAGGTGAGGGTGAGGGTGGGGGGGTTGTGGGCTGGTCAAACCTGTTGAAGAAGTTGTTGAGTTCGTTTGCCTTCTCCACAGTCCCCCCCACTGTGCTTTTCTTGGTGTTGTGGCCTGTGATGGTTTTCACACCATTCCAGACCTCCCTCATATTGTTCCTCTCCAACTTCTGCTCCACCTTCCTCCTGTAGGTGTCCTTTGCTTCCCTCAGGCAGCGTTTCACCTCCCGCTGTGCTGCCTTCATCTCCTCCTTCACTTTGCTCCTGAAAGCCTTCTTCTTCATGTTGAGGACAGATTTGACTTCCTGTGTTACCCACGGTTTGTTATTAGGATAACACCGTACCGTCTTAGCAGGGGCGACTGTGTCCACACAAAAGTTGAGGTAGTCTGTAAGACAGTGTGTCGCCCCCTCTATGTCCTCACCATGTGGGCTCAGGAGCACATCCCAGTCTGTGGTGTCATAGCAGTCCCTCAGAGCATCCTCCTTTTCTGGGGTCCATCTCCGGATGGAGCGCGTTGTGACAGGCTGCCTTTGGACGAGGGGTGTGTATTGTGGCTGTAGGTAAACCAGGTTGTGGTCTGACTTCCCTAGTGGGGGGAGGGGGGTGGCTCTGTATGCATCTCTCACATTAGCATACAGTAGGTCAATTGTCCTGTTGCTCCTTGTGGGACAATTCACAAACTGGTGAAAAGCAGCCAGAGTAGAGTCCAGTGTGGCATGGTTAAAGTCTCCAGATATAATAATGAAAGCCTCGGGGTTTTGTGTCTGAAGTCTTGCTGTGACTGTGTGTATTTTCTCACAGGCAGCTGTTGCGTCGGCCCTTGGATGGATGTAAACACACACACAGATCACATGACTGAACTCCCGAGGTAGATAATATGGCCGCAAGCTAACAGCTAGCAGCTCCAGGTCCGGACGGCATACCGAAACTTTAACGGAGACGTGTCCAGGGTTACAGTATCTGTTGTTAACGTAGACAATGAGTCCCCCACCTCTGCTTTTTCCGCTGGCCTGCGTGTCCCTATCGGCTCTCACGGATGTGAAACCACATAGGTCTACGTTAGCCTGCGGCGTTAGCTCGGTTAGCCACGTCTCCATGAAGATAAACAAGCTGCACTCACGGTATAGTCTGTGGTTGTTCAGAGCGCACAGTTCGTCAATCTTATTCTGTAACGAGTTCATGTTGCCCATGATCACTGTCGGGATTGATGGTTTGAATCGCCTCCGGTGATCCGCTCTCCTCGCTCCAGCTTTGCAGCCTCTGTAGCTCCTCTTTAGCTCGGCCGGGATGTTGTGTCGCATGCCGGTCTGTCCCTTTGTTCTTAGTGCCAGCAGCTCCACTCTCGAATAGATGAAGGAGCTGGTTCCAGAAGTTTTGAAAAGTGCATTATCCATCTTGTATCGCTATATCTAAGAGGTATAAGTAGAGGAAGGTGAAAAAAAGTTTGAAAAGCCTAGTCTAAAAAGTTAAAGTTAACAAAAAAGGTGCGGTGTTGCAGAGCTACTTGGAAAGGCTGCCGTCACTCCAGCGCCATCTTGTACCATCAGAGCTGTGATGGAGAAACAGGTTTACCTTTTAGGTGACATGAATGAGTTAAAGTTATGAACTGTTTCTGAGAGACAAATAACACCAGGATCCTTTTTTTACGTAGCTGACAGCTGGTAACTGTGCAGGGGCGGGTCTAGCAAAGTTTTGCCAGGGGGGCAGGTAGGGCATTAACAGGGAGAGGGGGGCACAAAGAAATACTTTTCTTTGTTATTCTCATTTAAAATGTCTCGCTGTTATTAAATAATTATCTGAATCTTACAACCAAAGTTTTTATCTGATGTACAACATATAGAAATCATACATATATACCAACAAGACTGTACATCACTGTCACAACAGTGTTTGTTTTCATTCAAAGGCTTTATGGTTTTTCCTATAATACCTGGGGGGCCGGTCTCTAGTCAAAATGCCCGGGCCGATTTTTTGTCCCAGTCCAGCCCTGTGTAGTAATAATGGGTGTACCCAAGTACACTAAAAAGCGCTGGGTCCTGCTGGTATGAGGCACTAACCCACACCAGCCCCATTAGGGTCTATTCCCTCCTGTCAGCAGTCTTTCCAGGCTGTCATCTGGTCTTTCCCTGATTGTCAGCTGCCCTGTCGCAGCGGTCACTGGATCACTCCAGAGTTCTGATTCAGTAAAGGACTAGCTGTTAGGATCCCTGACAATGCATCGCTTTAAATGAAAAACTCTTGAGGGATGGCTGTTATGAGGAAAAGCAGCCCAGAAACTTTTCCAGCAGCACACATCGTTTTGTGCCTCAACCTTCGTTCTTTTACCCAGGCTAATCTGCCATTTTTCCTTGATTAGGTTTAGGGATTAGAGATCTGATCTAAATTATCATATTAAAATTTGGGACACATCGTCAGTAGTGGATGTTGGATTCATCGGGTGTTTAGGCCATTATCACTAGACGTAAGAAGTAAGACAAGTAAATGAGATAAGACAGGAGAGAGCAGAGAGGAGAGCCGGAAGGAGGGTGCCCGATCTGGCTTCTCACACCTCCCCGGGCTGTACGCTCTGCCTCCCAGAAAAATGGTAAATGGCCTGTATTTATATAGCGCTTTACTCGTCCCTAAGGACCCCAAAGAGCTTTACATATCCAGTCATCCACCCATTCACACACACATTCACACACTGGTGATGGCAGCTACATTGTAGCCACAGCCACCCTGGGGCGCACTGACAGAGGCGAGGCTGCCGGACACTGGCGCCACCGGGCCCTCTGACCACCACCAGTAGGCAACGGGTGAAGTGTCTTGCCCAAGGACACAATGACCGAGACTGTCCAAGCCGGGGCTCGAACCGGCAACCTTCCGATTACAAGGCGAACTCCTAACTCTTGAGCCACGATCGCTCAAGATCGAAAAGGGAAGAAGAGCAGAGGGCAGAAGAGCCGAACCTTTTTCTTTCCTATTCTGACACTTTCAAATCACCAAGTAACATCAAACCTGTATCAGGCTACTGGTTACATTAAAATCATTTTCTATTTGTTATTGTAGAATATGTGATTCATTCAACAACAGGATGCAATGTAATTAGAATTCACTGAGTTTAATGCCTTTAGCTGATTTCACACATGTGTTTGCTTGCTTTGCTTCTCATTCTTTATTTCTTACTTAAATCAAGCTCCGTTGTACTTTATTCTCCCACCTATCAGAAGCTGCATTTCTTCATGTTGATGAGGATAAGCCAGTGGTGCCCACTTTTATGCCGCAGGATACACTTAACCCTCACCGGAGAAGCAAGTTATGCGTGCACATTACCTTCCCTCAAACCCATCAACACGACACATATTAAATGTCATTTAGCATTAAAACATGTACAGAGATGTTGAGACCCTTTAAAAAGCTTAAAGCCTATTTTCACTCAGTCATTATGAAATCCTGATTGGTGCTGTGTCACCAGGAGCATGTGGCGTAAAACGCTGTCCAGTCAAAGATGTGAAGCTTTCTGGCCATGGCGACTCCTTGTGGCAAAGGAACACTTACTGGTTTCTTTCAGGTTACCATTACCACAATATTCATACTGTAAGACAACAGAGAGAAATGAGTATTTACATAACAAAGATGAAACTGTGATTACTGACCTGACCGTTGGCCAAAGTATCACTGGACCACATAAAAACCTGTCATGAGGCAAAGGGTGAAGGAGACCCAACATGCAGACTCGTCAGGCAGAGCTCGACTCAAAAACACAGCTTTATTGCTGAAGTGCCAAAGACACACGACTACAGGGAGTGCAGAATTATTAGGCAAGTTGTATTTTTGAGGAATAATTTTATTATTGAACAACAACCATGTTCTCAATGAACCCAAAAAACTCATTAATATCAAAGCTGAATGTTTTTGGAAGTAGTTCTTAGTTTGTTTTCAGTTTTAGCTATTTTAGGGGGATATCTGTGTGTGCAGGTGACTATTACTGTGCATAATTATTAGGCAACTTAACAAAAAACAAATATATACCCATTTCAATTATTTATTTTTACCAGTGAAACCAATATCACATCTCCACATTCACAAATATACATTTCTGACATTCAAAAACAAAACAAAAACAAATCAGCGACCAATATAGCCACCTTTCTTTGCAAGGACACTCAAAAGCCTGCCATCCATGGATTCTGTCAGTGTTTTGATCTGTTCACCATCAACATTGCGTGCAGCAGCAACCACAGCCTCCCAGACACTGTTCAGAGAGGTGTACTGTTTTCCCTCCTTGTAAATCTCACATTTGATGATGGACCACAGGTTCTCAATGGGGTTCAGATCAGGTGAACAAGGTGGCCATGTCATTAGTTTTTCTTCTTTTATACCCTTTCTTGCCAGCCACGCTGTGGAGTACTTGGACGCGTGTGATGGAGCATTGTCCTGCATGAAAATCATGTTTTTCTTGAAGGATGCAGACTTCTTCCTGTACCACTGCTTGAAGAAGGTGTCTTCCAGAAACTGGCAGTAGGACTGGGCAGAGCGTTCTCACTCCCGAGGCGTAACATGTCGACGTTTTGTCACGTCCCGCGGCGTTCCTGAGGAACGCGAAAGGAGACCTTCGGCGTTCTTATGGTACGCGGCGGGTTAAGGCTGGAATCCAGTGCAATGACGCTCCCGCGGTAGTAGACGTTCCAGCCCTGTATTCCAGCCCTAAACCTAACCTTATCCCTAGCCCTGACCATAACCTTATTCCTGACCTTAACCAGGACTTTAATGATGTTAAATAGCGTGTTTCTAAGCGATTTGAAGAAAAAGAGCGAACATGTGTAGGTTCAGTCCAGACGGTTCTCATATTTCCTCTTTTTCCGAGGTCGTCATTTAGGAACGTGGTGGGTAGCCGAAAACGTAATATGGTGACGATTTGTCACCTAGCGTAAAATGTTACGCTTTGGGAGTGAGAACGGGTTGGACTGGGAGTTGAGCTTGACTCCATCCTCAACCCGAAAAGGCCCCACAAGCTCATCTTTGATGATACCAGCCCAAACCAGTACTCCACCTCCACCTTGCTGGCGTCTGAGTCAGACTGGAGCTCTCTGCCCTTTACCAATCCAGCCACGGGCCCATCCATCTGGCCCATCAAGACTCACTCTCATTTCATCAGTCCATAAAACCTTAGAAAAACCAGTCTTGAGATATTTCTTGGCCCAGTCTTGACGTTTCAGCTTGTGTGTCTTGTTCAGTGGTGGTCGTCTTTCAGCCTTTCTTACCTTGGCCATGTCTCTGAGTATTGCACACCTTGTGCTTTTGGGCACTCCAGTGATGTTGCAGCTCTGAAATATGGCCAAACTGGTGGCAAGTGGCATCTTGGCAGCTGCAGACTTTTCTCAGTTCATGGGCAGTTATTTGGCGCCTTGGTTTTTCCACACGCTTCTTGCGACCCTGTTGACTATTTTGAATGAAACGCTTGATTGTTCGATGATCACGCTTCAGAAGCTTTGCAATTTTGAGACTGCTGCATCCCTCTGCAAGATATCTCACTACTTTTGACTTTTCTGAGCCTGTCAAGTCCTTCTTTTGACCCATTTTGCCAAAGGAAAGGACGTTGCCTAATAATTATGCACACCTGATATAGGGTGTTGATGTCATTAGACCACACCCCTTCTCATTACAGAGATGCACATCACCTAATATGCTTAATTGGTAGTAGGCTTTCGAGCCTATACAGCTTGGAGTAAGACAACATGCATGAAGAGGATGATGTGGACAAAATACTCATTTGCCTAATAATTCTGCATTCCCTGTACTCTTTTACTCTTATGCTGTTTTGTGGATCACAAGGTTTAAAACTACTTATAAACACACACACACAAAGTAACTCCACCAGAGTGCCTATTTCGGGTCACTTGCCGGTCCAAGCCCGGGTAAAGGACCAGGGTTGGAATTGTGACATTAAAAAACAATGATTGCTAAAAGAAATTTAATTTGTAGTTCTAAATGAACTCTAAATGCATTTAGGATGTTTTTTACTCACTTTATGTCTCTTCCACGATGTTATTTCTCTCTCCAACAGCATAGGTTACAATTAGATTAGCATGACCAATTATGCAAATTAGGTGATGACGTCATTTAGCGACTTCTAGCGACTTTTAGGACAACCAATAGCGATTTTCCTTACTGAGGAGTTGGCAACACTGGGTTGGGGAGGAGAGGATGTTGTCTAAGCTAACAGCCATCATGGACAACACCTCCCACCTCCCTGCGTGAGACTGTACGAGCACTGAGCAGCTCGTTCAGCAGTAGACTTTTACACCTACAGTGTAGGAAGGAGCGCTACCGGCAGCTGTCAGACTCTATAACACAGTTAAACATAGTCTAAGGTGCTTGAAGACGTTTCACCTCTCATCCGAGAAGCTTCTTCAGTTCTAAGGTCAAATGGTGGAGAGTCCCAGATTTAAACCCAGTGGGAGTTTCCCCCCCAAAGAGGGACAAAGGACCCCCTGATGATCCTCTACCTAATCACATGAGCCAAGGTGTGAAACTGGGTGTGGGTCCCAATCAGCCAGGGTTTCAGGTGAGCTCATTGTGAAACCTGGCCCCACCCTATCATGCGAATTCCTGAGATCAGATGGCCCAGGATGTGAGTGGGCGTTAAGGCGTCTGTGGAGGGATCTCAAAACTGGATTATAGATGGCAGACAGTTGGTGTCGTAAACCACCGCCTCTGTTCAAAGATGGTCGCTCACAGTGGACATAGATGGCTTCTTTCACTCCTCTTTCAAACCATCTGTCCTCTCTGTCCAAAATGTGAACATTGGCATCCTCGAAAGAGTGACCTTTATCCTTAAGATGCAGATGGACTGCTGAGTCTTGTCCTGTGGAGGTGGCTCTTCTGTGTTGTGCCATGCGCTTGTGAAGTGGCTGTTTGGTTTCTCCGATGTAGAGGTCTGGGCATTCCTCACTGCACTGTACAGCATACACCACATTGTTACAGTGGGGCAAAAAAGTATTTAGTCAGCCACCGATTGTGCAAGTTCCCCCACTTAAAATGATGACAGAGGTCAGTAATTTGCACCAGAGGTACACTTCCACTGTGAGAGACAGAATGTGGAAAAAAAACTCATCATCTGTATAAAAGACACCTGTCCACAGCCTCAAACTCCGCCATGGCCAAGACCAAAGAGCTTTCGAAGGACACCAGGAAAAGTATTGTAGACCTGCACCAGACTGGGAAGAGTGAATCTACAATAGGCAAGCAGCTTGGTGTGAAAAAATCAACTGTGGGAGCAATCATCAGAAAATGGAAAACATACAAGACCACTGATAATCTCCCTCGATCTGGGGCTCCACGCAAGATCTCATCCCGTGGGGTCAAAATGATCATGAGAACGGTGAGCAAAGATCCCAGAACCACACGGGGGGACCTGGTGAATGACCTGCAGAGAGCTGGGACCAAAGTAACAAAGGTCACCATCAGTAACACACTACAACGGCAGGGACTCAAATCCCGCAGTGCCAGACGTGTTCCGCTGCTGAAGCCAGTGCATGTCCAGGCCCGTCTGAAGTTTGCCAGAGAGCACATGGATGATACAGCAGAGGATTGGGAGAATGTCATGTGGTCAGATGAAACCAAAGTAGAACTTTTTGGTATAAACTCAACTCGTCGTGTTTGGAGGAAGAAGAATACTGAGTTGCAGTTTACATTTTGAGCCAAAACCTCCTTCCATCAGTGAGAACTTTGAAGATGAAACGAGGCTGGGTCTTCCAACATGACAATGATCCTAAACACACCGCCCGGGCAACAAAGGAGTGGCTCCGTAAGAAGCATTTGAAAGTCCTGGAGTGGCCTAGCCAGTCTCCAGACCTCAACCCCATAGAAAATCTGTGGCGGGAGTTGAAAGTCCGTGTTGCTCGGCGACAGCCCCAAAACATCACTGCTCTCGAGAAGATCTGCATGGAGGAATGGGCCAAAATACCAGCTACTGTGTGTGCAAACCTGGTAAAGACCTATAGTAAACGTTTGACCTCTGTTATTGCCAACAAAGGTTATGTTACAAAGTATTGAGTTGTATTTTTGTTATTGACCAAATACTTATTTTCCACCCTGATTTACGAATAAATTCTTTACAAATCCTACCATGTGGATTCATGGATTTTTTTTCACATTCTGTCTCTCACAGTTGAAGTGTACCTCTGGTGCAAATTACTGACCTCTGTCATCATTTTAGGTGGGGGAACTTGCACAATCGGTGGCTGACTAAATACCTTTTTGCCCCACTGTAAGTTTGTGTTTTGGAGTCCTCAGGTGTGTGTTCTTCTCTGAGTGGTGTAGGTTCAGACTGAGTGTTTTTGAAAGCAAGGTGTGGGATTTCCTGCGTTGTCTTTCTAATTTTGTTGTCTCTCTTATCTTTCGTTATCTTTCTTTCTCAATTTTGCCATTTCTCCGCAACAGTTGCCCATAGTGGACCTCATCACAGCCTGGTTCCTGGGATGAGCAGGTTTCTGTGTACTTTCCTTAGTAGCTTAAATATAGAGTGTGACGTTAAATTGGTATCTAGGAACATTATGATTAAAAGCTACAGAGCAAATAAACTTATGATCTTCCAAAGTAAAGCCTGAACTGTCAGCTGTGGCTTTAATTGGGAAATGCAGCTATTAGTAAACCCAGGACTGCAGCAGAATAGAGATATCTAAACAAAATAAAGGTCAACAGGTGGCTTGAGTTGGGTTGCCAGGTTGGAGTCAAAGCAAACTGCCTCAAAAGTTATATTGATTAAAACAGGTGAATCCTGTCTGGGTGGCATTTCATCAGTGTTGGGACTAACGCGTTATTAAGTAACGCGTTACAGTAACTACGTTATTATTGTGGTAACGAGCTCGGTAACTAGTTATTATGCCAAAACCAGGAACGCGTTACTCGTTACTGGGATTTAAATAGGCTCGTTATTCGTTACTTCGTGTGGTGGCTATCGCGGAGCTTCCACAGATTCAATAACATTAGCAAGTGGTGGAAGCCAGCAGGTGGATGAAGGAAAGGGGAGGCAAGAGGAGAGACCCGAAGCGGCCGCCGGTCCGAGTGTCAGGTGAACTGAACTTCAGGTAAGAAGTTATAACCTGCAGTCCATCTGGGTCAGATATAAACCAAGTTTAGGTGGAGTTTATTTTCTTTATGCTGACTTTTTCGTACTGCGTACTAGCTAGCATGACGGAGTTTCTATACAGCTGGGTGGGTGCTATGTTACTGATGTTGAACTTTATTTTGTTCATAAGGTTAAATATTAGAGTTGCCAACCGTCCCATAATCGTCTCGTATTCAGAGAAAATATTACGCGTTTCTTATTGAGGTGAAAAGGAACAGTTTGTCCCGGACTTCAGCTACAATGAAACAGACACCAAGCTGGAGTTATTCTGTGTCTTTGCTGCACAGCTGCCTCTTCTTCTCTCATTCTCTCCCCTCTCTCCCGTTTCTACTTCAATCATGAAACTGATCAATGATCAGCTGATCGGCTTTTCTCTCTTGTTTATTTATCGCCCACTTTGCGCCAGAAAGAGAAAACCAGTGGATGTCGCGCTAAACAACAGCAGCACGTTTAAGCTTGATCAGCTGTTGTTAGAATTTATTTAATATTAATTTCTAGTATCAGCTGATGTTTGCTGGAGCCACAGCTGTAAAAAAGCTGCTGGTCATGATACGGTTTGGATATGTGGTGAGAGGGAAACATGAAGATGAAACCAGGAGATGTCCTTACTGAATCATCAGAGTTGTGATGGAGAAACAGGTTTACCTTTTAGGTGACATGAATGAGTTGAAGGGAAGTTATGAACTTTTTCTGAGAGACAAATAACACCAGGATCCTTTTTTAGGTAGCTGACAGCTGGTAACTGTGCAGGGGCGGGTCTAGCAAAGTGTTGCCAGGGGGCAGGTAGGGCATTAACAGGGAAAGGCTTTTGATTTTTCCTATAATGGTGGGCCGGTCTCTAGTCAAATTCTCCGGGCCAATTTTCTGTCCCAGTCCAGCCCTGTATGCAGCTCATCTGCAGTCTGGTGTTACCTACATCTTCCTATTCAGAAGGCAGAATTTCCGAGTTCTGAGTACAATCGAAAGCACCACGACTGCAGTTTTTGTGTTGGATGTAAAAAGCAGGCTAGGATAGAATCAGGTGTGGGATTTCTCTCGTGGAAGTGTGCACATTATTTTTTCCTTTCTATTGGTAGGTGGCACAGTGCACTTGTGGCAAGTAAGCAAGCTAGAAGACTGGCAATCTGGCTGGGTATCCAGTTACGGAAGCAACACATTAACAAGAGAATTCTGAGTAAAACCAAAGTTACTTTCCCTAGTAACTAGTTACTCTGAAAGTAACGAGTAACTTGAAGTAACTGAGTTACTTTTGAGAGAAGTAACTAGTAATGTAACTAAGTTACTAATTTAAAGTAACTTACCCAACACTGCATTTCATGAATACTGTAAATGTAGGCGGACGACTGCAGTTTCAAGTAAAGACAAAATAAAGAGTTTATCTACTTGGAAATAACCGATAAATCTCTATGCAATGCCTGTTCTTTCTTTCTGTTTTCTTTCTTCTTTCTCAAGAAAAAACGTATAAACGTCACAATGTAGAGTCACATTAAATTAGTAATACAGTAATCAACACAGGATTACTATGGAGGGTGTGTGTGTGTGTGTGTGTGTGTGTGTGTGTGTGTGTGTACAGACTGACATATGCATATGAACTGCATATAAGTGGTGAATATGTGTCTATGAGGGAGAGGAAAACAGATTATGTATTCTTAGTGAGGGTTGCCAGGTTTGTTTTTCCTGGGTTTTTTCAGGTTGTGACTGCCTCTCAGAGATTATCTACATATTTTCCTTTGAACCAAATGCATTTTAAGGAGCTGTCTGCTATAATTAACACAGCAGTTTCCAAAACATGTCCAAAATGTGCTTTCTTCTTCTGTTTCTGTTTTGATTCCCTGTGTATGATTCAACATTAGCACAGCATGTTGAACTGTCGCACACCCTAACCCTAACCCTAACACTGGAACTATGTTCCACAGGAATGAAAGACAGTGCTGCACGTGCTCCCTGTTACTGCTGTAACCCCGGGGCTGTGAAGTGCTGTGAAGATGAATTTTGATTTTTACAACTTTCAGGTGTGAAAGAAATAAGCACTTGATGAAATAAAGGCTTATTGCAACATCACGTTTGCACATGATATATGGCCTTGTAGTTCAATAAGTGTTTTCTTCCCCACATAAATTATTCATTTTAGCCTCTTTTATAGAAAAAGCTAATTTCTCATTCGAGCCTGATAAATTGCTCTTTTTGAACACTTTCCTTAGCCTCTTGTGTGCACTGTCCATTGCTTTGGATGACTAACCCCACCTTTCCACCTGTCTCCATCTCATTCATACACTTATTCTGTCTTGCTTCTTCTTACTTTCGCTCCTCTTCTCACCAGAGCATAGCTTCACCTCTCAAGGCTCTCCTCCACCTGCTTCCTACTCTCACTACAGATAAACAATGCTCAAATTTATCATATGGTTTTTCTGGATCCTCAAAGTCCACCTCCTCCTAACCTTCTCTGTACTTATTGTAGTTACTACAACTCGACACATCATCTTTATTCTTAAACATTGATCAGACATCCTCTCACTCTCCAAGACTGCCCTCTCTCCTAGAGCTCTCCATACCTCCACAGCTTTGTCATCTGTACCTTTCATCTCTTCATCCTCTTCACATAACTGCCTTCACTGTGTCCTTCCTGTTCCTCTGCATTTCCACATTCACTAACTGTCCAGATTGGAGTGTTGCCATTGGCTTGTTATTTAGTCCATCCTATAGTTGGCAAACTGAGTAAGCCTGTGGTGGTGAAGCACAATAAAAACAGGCCTAAAGAGAAAGAAAGACAACAGAGCGTTGTATCTGTGTTTATCTGAACAAACAGCTGAGCTCAAATGAGGCTGCCTCTTATCACGTCGCCTCTGTCACCCAGATATCCCTCTGAGGTGTTTCTGCAAACAAAGGCATCTCGCACAGTGCTTAACGTGGTGTAATGATATCACGTCTGAGAGTGTGGCACTGTGTGTGATTAACCTAATGGAAGAGCCTATTCACAGACACCTTGCTCATTTGCTTGTTTTGATATGTTTGGATTATACTGATTCCAGCACAGACATGATGATTGCTTAAAACAACACTGCCCTCTCTGCTGTCACTGTATTTGTCAGCATGGCACCTGTGCACTCTGGTGTGATGGGTACAGGGAGGTCTCTGATATATGATGTTCAGTTCACATACACACCCACCTTTCTGTCCTGAGGATGCTGTTACTAACCAATCTGGTTGTTAAGTGATGACATATAAAGCCTGGGCTGCTGGCATTTTAATGTGTTGTAATGTTTTAGTATATTCTTTATTTACTATAAATGAGCCCCTAAAAATAATCAGTGATCACTGTCGAACTCTCTGAGTTTTTATTACCATTATTCGTCTGCAGCACGTTTTAAAGCTCAGCTTTTAAAACCTTACGATGCAACTACAGCCCATCGACTCACGATTTGTCAGACACCAAATATTTGGACGGGTCAGAAAAGAATCACTGAGGATAACAGAGAATACATGAAGCTGAGGATCAGGAATTTTTCACAGCGAGTAATTAAACCATGCAGCAGTATATTAATGCCTAACCTCGAGGTGTGGATGGATTATCTCAGGTATTCTCCTGACTTAACTTTGGCCCATTTACACCATCTTTATCCAGCGATGCGGTTGCATTTGTCTCTGCCCGTCTGGATCCTTCACATTAACTTTTACTGAGGGGAACAAACTTAATATTCATGCTCCAGCTTCACAGTGCAAATCTGTTTATATTATACTAACCATAGCGCTCCTGCTCGCCACCAGGTGCCGCACCCTTATATGCCAGTTAGCCCAACTTCAGTAAAATTACAAATGTTGGTGCTGTTTAGTTTCAGTCTTTATGTCCAAAGTGATAGCAGAGCTGCATGTTTCAGTTTTTTTCCATTCTGACCATTGTAAATCATCTTTAGATGGAATCTAGTGAGCTAACTTTAGGCTAACTTCAGAATAAAAAGCTGATGTTGCTGTGGTGATAGTGTCTGATTATTATGGTGGTACTGCCATGAAGTCACAGGTTTGTGAAGCGTTAAAGCACTCAGCTGCTGGCCTGCTGGGACCAGTCAGTGGTGGTGCCATACTTTGCTTTGCATTTTGTTTTGGAGTGAAACATGCACTGGCTACATGGAGAAGGAGAGGAAGAGTGTCTTAAATAACATGCTACACTTATGCATTTTAATATCTGGCCCAGGAATAGAGGAGTGGAAGGAGCTGAGGGGTGATAGAAGGAAGGATGGAGAGGACGGAGGCTGACCTACATACAAACACCAGTTGTTGCTCCGCTGTCTTACCATACTGATACAAAAATAATTAAATATAGCTGACTATATGAGAGGCAACATCAATATGTCACAGTTATCATTCAACACCATATTTTTCCATTAAAGCAGATCAGCTGATTCACATATGTACAGTTCCACATATGTCAAGCATGTGTCTACCTCAGTCTTATCCCTCTGACACACCTTTGATCAGCTCCATAATCATAATATCAGCAGCAATTTGTAAAAAATAAAATGTCCGAATGCCTAACATCCTTAGAACTTTCTCTTTACAAAGCAACACTGCTGAGAACCATTACTTAATGCCCAGGATCTCCAGGCCCTGAAAACACCCTCAGTATTGGAAAGTCACTGCGTGGGCTCAGGAGCACTGGTCCGTCTGTACGTCCACATGGTGGCTAATAAAAGGAGGTCATTTCCCAGAAAGCTTTGCTAAGGTACGTGGAAAGCAGCTCACCTATCTATCTCGATTCCACCCATGTGTTTGTGTGAGTTCTCTCTCTCGGTACTCTGACGTCTTCAAACAATCCCAACACACACACTTCGTGGTGTTGGGTTACTTGGGGAATCTAAATCGGTGTGAATGTGAGTGCAAGTGGTTGTTTGTCTCTCTGTGTTGCAGCAGACTGGCAGTCTGTCCAGGGTGAACTCTGCCTGTTGCCCTACTGGGAGCCTGCAGCTCCTCCACGACCCTGAATTGGATAAGCGTGGATGGACACATGGACAGATTTGTTATGTATTTGTAAATACTACGCTTGATATTTGCGATTGATCATCGATAGCTGCAGTCCTAATCCTAATAGAGGCAGAGCCTGAGCTTTGAGGCCCATCTCCTTTGGAACCAGCTAGGACACACCCAGTCTCTGTGTTCAGGCTTCAAACTTTCTTTTCTGATAAAGCGTAAAGATAAGACTGGATGAAGCTGTCCCTTCATCATTTGGCAGCAGGGTGAGGCTGCTGGGGCTTCCCATCATGCAGTGAGTGCTTCCACACCACTCTCATTTTTCACTCTTCATGCATTTGTATGTAACTCCTGCATATCTTTCTAGCGTGCTGTCTCCTGTAGTTTGTGTTGTTCCTCACAGTCTGCTCTTCTTTCTTACCTCCTCCCATCAGCTGATGGAGGACGATGTGGGGTCTTTCTGTTATAAGTGATGGAAATGCAGGAGTCAGTCCAGAAGGTTCAACAATCAAAAAGAATCTCTTCAGTCCTGCTGTCCGACTGTTTTCAGTGTTCGCTGCTTGAATGTGAATCAGCTGATTCCTGGATGTGGCTCATGTGTTTTTCTGGCTGCTGCACTGTTGATGGTTAACAGTGCATAAATCAAATGTCCTCTGTCTTACACCAACTATCTGTAGCCGTCGTGAATAGGAATCAGTTCATGGCAAATCCAACTATGGAAACAAACTCCAGCTAATTAAAGCAGACAAATAGGGAGCAGCGACATTAGCATATTTTCATGTGGGCCAGACCTCGTCAGGGCTGAGGTGTGTGTGCAAGGCTCTGAGTGTAAACAAGCTGTCACCCAGAGGGTACAAGTCTTATTTTCTTCTTACTGGGTGTGTCAACATTATGTTCAGTAAAATGCTGTGGGTCCATATTTTTCCAGGAACTGAAGAGCTTCCACCAGTTATAATAAGATTCACCATCAGCGTCTGTGCTGATATCCAATCACGCTCATATCCTAAAGCGTATACTGTTACTGTACACATGATGCGATGTGTGAACCCTCATTAATCATCATGATGCTGTAACATGGTAACATGAAATGAGATCAGTTCTCATCTTTATCTTCATAGAAGAGCCTTTAAAGACAAATATCTGGCATATTTACTTCTTATAGGCGAGTACATACATGTTGCTTATTCGTTGAGACCCTACGATCTGTAGCCTCAGGTTCCTGGTCTTCTGCTGCTGTTGCCCATCTGCTTCAAGTCTTGATTTGTAGTGCCTTCTGCATATCTTGGTTGTAACTAGTGGTTATTTAAGTTACTATTACCTTCTTATCAATTCCAAGCAGTCAGGCTCCTGACCTGAAGTGCCACTCAGCAGGACATTCAAGCAGCCAGACCAGCCCGTCTGGCACCAACAGCCATCTTGAAAAGTCATTTAAAGAACCTTCCTTCTCCAGGACGATGCTAATCCTGACCATGTGCACATGCCTGGCCAAAGCTTGAGTGACCAAAGCAAGTCACTTATGTCAAGACGAGCAGATAGAGAAAAAAGTAGAACTTTTACTTTGTACTAAAGAGCGCACACTTGTGTTGACCAACATTAACATTCATCATTGATCCTTAATATGCAGTTAGAAGGTGAATTCTTACACAAAGGGCTTGTAACTCTGAAAGAAGGAAGTCTTTGACTCAGAGGTTTGCACAAGTTTTCCTTTGATCGTGTGCCAGAGTCAAAGTATATGTTGTGAATATTATCTTTCCTATACCTCTGGCATGTGATCGTCCTGTGCTACATGATATCTGCTGATCGGGAAAATAAAACCAATTATTAAAAAAGAAGAAGCTGATCCTTCTCCCACAATCAGGATTAAGATGACAGCAGAGTGTGGGGACTACCTTTTTTTGCTGTCTTTCTCTTGTTCTGTCTTGTTTTGTCAAAGAGCAAAAATCTGGAAACCAAGAAACCCTTTTTAAACTGATATTCACTGAGAAAAAGGATTTAAATGACTTTCATGTGGCGAGCTTCAAAAATCCTAAAGACTTCTTACTCCAAGTCTACATCTCTTATGTCATGAATAAACATGGCAGTGGATGGTTGTAGTGATTCATCTCTTGTTGAGTTGAGTCTGTATGTGCATGTACAGCATGTGTGCTGAAAGAGAAAAGGCTGTAAATAGTAAACTGACCAGTACTTAGTTTCTCATGCAAACTGCTTTTATCTATACTTTAGCATTTTGAATGCTCACCAGTCACACTAGTGTCATCACACACACACACCTTGGGATTCAATATCTTGGCCAAGGATCCTTTAGCATGCAAAGTGGAAGAGCAAGTGATTGAACTACAAACCTTCCAACTGGTCAACAACTGTACCACCTGAGCCACAGCCACCTCCCAGTTTAGAGGTATTTCCAGATGTTAAATGAACTGGTTCTTATATAGTGCTGTTCTACTCTACCTGAGCACACAAAGCACAACACAAGTTGCCTCATTCATCCATTCACATAAATTCATGCAAGCATGTTTCTCTAAGTGTAAGTGCTTT
The DNA here is from genome assembly GCF_057381915.1 of Diplotaxodon limnothrissa. Taxonomy (NCBI): domain Eukaryota; kingdom Metazoa; phylum Chordata; class Actinopteri; order Cichliformes; family Cichlidae; genus Diplotaxodon; species Diplotaxodon limnothrissa. The sequence goes on from NC_140603.1 coordinate 1,556,461, forward strand.
CTAGCTAGCATTCACACACACTCCAATGGATGCATCAGAAACTTAGGCTTAGCATCTTGCCCAAGGATATTTGGCATGAAGACTGGAGCAGGCAGGGATCAAACCAACAACCTTCTGATTAGAGGATGCCCTGCTGAACCTCGTGAGCTACAGCCAACCTAGTGAAAGTTTTACATAAGGCATATTTGTTTAAACCTTAGAGACTGACTGAGAATATAAATGTTCTAACCTAACCTTACAGGATACCAGACAAAAGTATCTCACCATTGCAGAATGAATAACAGCAATCTAAGAGAGGTTCTAATCTATCATCAGTCTATTTCTGCTGCTCTGTGCTGATGCAGACTGAGCTGCTGAACACAAAGACCTCCCTCTCCTCCGTCACCCTCTCCAGCTTGTCCTGTCATACTGTCTGAAGGCAAACAAAGGTTTCCTGGCCAGGCAACACTTGTAGCTTGGGTCTGCCCCAGATCCTCCTCCCAGTAGGACATGTCGTCACCTACAGGTGAAGGTGAAGTGTTTCAGGTCCTGGAGTTATCCTGGTCTGGAACACAACTCGCTCCTTCCATGGTGGAGTAGCAGCTCCACTTTGATCTCCTCTGATCCCATGACTGACCCACCCAGTCTCTAAAGCTGAACACAGACACCCTGTGGGGCAAACTTATTTCTGTTGCTTGTATCCAGTCTTATTATTTTTGGTCCATCCCAGAGCTCGTAAGCAGCTGAGCTTAAGAACGTAGATACCACAAATATTCCACAGCCTCGTTGTCGAGCTCAGGTCTCTCTTCACCGCTGCAGGACCCTGCCACTGTAATGACTCAGTGACTGGGTGACTTATGCACCTTTTCCTCAGACTTTGCTTCCTCTACATGTCATTCACACAGAGAAGACTTTCCAAGTGTTCCTCCTGCCACCTTTCGTGTCCCCAGTTGAAATCTGTAGCAGCCCATTCCCACTGTGGACAGCGCACTCCTTCACCCTCTTAGGTTGCCGAGCAGCTTGGCACAATCACTTCAAGACCAACTGATATTCTTTCAGTTCAGTTTAATTGGATTTTATTTATATATCGCCAAATCACAACAACAGTTGCCTGAAAGTGCAAAACAGAGAAAACCCCAACAAGCAGACAACCCTCTGTGAGCAAGCACTTTGGTGACAGTGGGAAGGAAAAAGTCCCGTTTAACAGGAAGAAACCTCCAACAGAATCAGGCTCTCCCATGACTGGCTGGCTCAGGTAGTGGAGATGAAGACAGGACAAAGACACGCTGGAAGAGAGCCAGAGATTAATAATTTCCTCAAACTCAACAGTAATAAAACTGAAGTTTTACTTGTTGGTACACCATCTATCTTAACCAAATCCCACAGCTTTTCCATTAACATTGAAAATTCTCCCACCCTTCCCTCCCCTCAGGTTAAGAGTTTGGGTGTCATACTTGATAATACTCTTTCATTCCAGTCTCACATTAATTACATAACCCGGTTTGCATACTTCCACTTACATAATATTAACCGACTCCGCCCCTTCCTTACCCCCCATGCTGCTGCCATCCAAGTCCTACCTGTCCAGGAACGATCTAGAAAGGGTGGTCCATGCTTTTATTACTTCACGGCTGGACTACTGTAACTCCCTTTATGCTGGTTTAGATCGTTCCTGCCTGCATCGCCTTCAACTGGTGCAGAACGCTGCTGCTCGCATGCTGACCGGCTCCAAAAAGAGAGACCACATCACTCCGGTCCTCTGCTCTCTCCACTGGCTCCCAGTTGCTTTTAGGATTGATTTAAAAATTTTACTGTTGGTTTTTAAGGTTCTTAACGGTACTGCACCTCCTTACCTGGCAGAGCCTCTTAGCATTTACCGCCCCAGGAGATCTTTGAGGTCAGCAGACCTGATGCTTTTAGATGTTCCCAGGTACAGACTAAAGACTAGGGGAGAGAGGGCTTTTGCTGTGGCTGCACCCAGACTGTGGAACAGTTTACCTCCTCACATCAGATTCTCCACAAGCCTTGGAACTTTTAAAACTGCTCTTAAAACTCACCTCTTCTCATTGGCTTTTAACAAGGTTTAACTTATTGTTTTAATTTATTGTTTTATCAGTGAGGTGTTTTATGTACTTGTGTTTTATTGTATTTTATATTTGTATTTTATTGTACAGCACTTTGGTCAGCCTCGGTTGTTTTTAAATGTGCTTTATAAATAAACTTGACTTGACTTGACTTGACTTGTCCATAGTCTTATTACATCCCGTATTGATTACTGTAATTCCCTCCTATTTGGTCTCCCTAAAAGGTCCCTTCATAAACTCCAACTTCGTCTAAATTCTGCAGCTCGGGTCATAACTTGCACTCCGTTAAGAGCTCATATTCCCCCAGTTCTTCAGCAGCTTCACTGGTTGCCCATAGAAGCCAGGATAAATTTTAAAATCTTACTTCTTACATACAAGTGTGTCCATAAATCTGCTCCTGCATATTTGTGTGACCTGCTCCATATCACCGCTGTTTCCCGCCCTCTCAGATCATCATCTTACTGTTCCGTCCTCACACCTCATCACTGTGGGGAGCAGAGCTTTCAGTCGCTCTGCTCCTCGGCTCTGGAACTCTCTTCCTCCTGCACTAAGAAATATTGTCTTTCCATATTTAAGACACAGCTCAAAACACATCTGTTTAAACTGGCTTATTCGCTTTAATGCTGATTTTATCTGTTGTCACGCTCTGTTTTGATGACTATTGTTCCTTTTATTAATTGTGTTTTTTGTAAGGTGACCTTGGGTTTCTGAAAGGCGCCCTCAAATAAAATGTATTATTATTATTATTATTAATATTATTATTAATAACTAATAATTAAATGCAGAGTGCTGTATAAACACATGATTGAAGAAGAAACACTCAGTGCCTCATGGGAACATTCAGCAGCCTATTGTAGTGTAACTAAGGGAGGAGCCACCAGCCACCCACACAGTACAGAGATGGTTGGAGGAGAGCGAGGAGGCTCTTAAGGACTGTTTTGAGTCGACTGTGTGGGAGGTGATCTGTGACGACCACGGAGAGGACATCGACAGCCTTACTTCATGCATTACTGACTACATTAATTTCTGTGTGGATAACACCGTACCTACCAGGACTGTACGGTGTTTCTCCAACAACAAACCTTGGATTACCCCAGAAATTAAAGCTGTCCTCAAGCAGAAGAGGAGGGCCTTCAAATCCAAAGACAAAGAGGAGTTGAAAAGGGTGCAGAGAGAGCTGAGGTGACTGATAAAGAATGGGAAGGATAGCTACAGGCAGAAGATGGAGAACCAGCTTCAGCAAAACAACGTTGGTGAAATCTGGAGAGGCCTCAGAACCATCTCTGGCCACAAACATCCGAACTCTCTGCCTGGGAGGGATGTGAGGTGGGAAAATGAACTGAATCATTTCTTCAACAGATTTAATTCATCCATGAGGCAGTCTGCAACATCGGCTGCAGACTCACCCACCCCCACTGCTGCTGCTCCACCTCTGCCACCTCAGACACTTCACACCTCCTCTACTCACCCTGCTCACTCCTCCCCACCCCCAACAACAGCATCCAATACACACTCAACACAAGGCTCCAGCCTGTCTCTCTCAACCACCCAGGTTAGGAGGGAACTGAGGAGGATTAATGGCAAGAAGGCAGCGGGCCCAGATGGCATCAGCTCGAGGGTCGTCAGGTCCTGTGCGGACCAACTGTGTGGGGTGATGGAGCACCTCTTCAACCTGAGCCTGAGGTTGGGAAGAGTCCCACAGCTCTGGAAAACCTCCTGTGTTGTACCAGTGACAAAGATTCAAAAAAAGTGTGCATGTTAGTCCCCGTAGGGAAATAGTTCCTCTGCATTTAACCCATTCACCCAGTGAAGCAGTGGGCAGCCACCAATGCAGCGCCCGGGGAGCAGTGTGTAGGGACGGTACCTTGCTCAGGGGTACCTCAGGGTAGCCGTTCAGTGGAGTCGAACCACCGACCTTCCGATCATGGGGCCACCACTCTACCTACTGAGCTATCCCTGCCCTATGCCCCAAGGACCTCAACAGCTACAGGCCGGTGGCTCTGACATCCCACCTGATGAAGACCCTGGAGCGGTTGGTCCTGGCTCAGCTTCGGCGCCTAACAAGCTCATCACTGGACCCACTTCAGTTTGCCTACCAACCTGGCATTGGAGCGGATGATGCCGTCATTCACCTCCTACATCGTTCCCTCGCTCACCTGGAGCACTGTGAGAATCATGTTCTTTGATTTCTCCAGTGCCTTCAACACTATTCTTCCCTCGGTTCTGAAGGACAAGCTGGAGAACTCAGGAGTGGAGCATCACCTCACTACCTGGATCCTGGACTACCTCACCGACCGACCACAGTATGTGAGGACTCAGGGCTGTGTGTCGGACAGGGTCGTCTGCAGTACGGGGGCCCCACAGGGAGCGGTTCTGGCTCCGTTCCTCTTCACCATCTACACTGCAGACTTCTCCCACAACTCCACTTCCTGCAGAAGTTCTCTGATGACTCTGCAATAGTCGATCTCATCACTGATGGGGACGACACGGAGTACAGAGGACTGACTCAAGACTTTGTGGACTGGTGCCAGCAGGACTACCTCCAGATCAACGCCAGTAAAACCAAGGAGCTGGTGGTAGACTTCCGCAGGCACAAGCATTCTCCACTGCAACCACTGAACATCCAAGGTATGGACATCGAGGCTGTGGACAGCTACAGGTACCTTGGTGTTCATCTGAACAACAGACTGGACTGGACTCATAACTCAGACGCCCTCTACAGGAAAGGGCAGAGCAGGCTGTACCTGCTGCGGAGACTCAGGTCGTTTGGAGTGGAGGGTCCACTCCTGAAGACCTTCTATGACTCTGTGGTGGCTTCTGCTATCTTTTATGGTGTGGTCTGCTGGGGCGGCAGCATCTCTGCTGTGGACAGGAAGAGACTGAACAGGCTGATCCGAAGGGCCAGCTCTGTTCTAGGATGCCCTCTGGACCCAGTGGAGGTGGTGAGTGACAGGAGAATGGCGGCTAAGCTGTCATCCCTGTTGGACAACATCTCCCACCCCATGCAGCAGACTGTGACAGCACTGAGCAGCTTTTTGCGTCATAACTTTTGCACTGTCCACTTCCTGCTGTGACAAAACAAATTTCCCACGTGTGGTACTAATAAAGGTTATCTTATCTTATCTTATTCAGAGCCACCTGATCTTTGGGAAAAAGGAAAGTTTTCAGCCTAATCTTAAAAGCAGAGAGGGTGTCTGTATTCTGAATTCATGTACAGTTTTATTTATGTAGCAGATTAAACTCAATGTGCTTAATGTGGAAGAAGAAAACATCAAAACGTATGTGTTTACAATGAAAAGAGCAAAGTCGAGTACACAAGCATATTCACATGCACACAAACACTGAGCTTCTGCACGTAGGCTCATAAAAATAAAAGGCTTTCAGTCTGGACAAACACTGTAGCTGTAGCTGACCTCAGGTCAGCAGGCAGCTTGTTCCAAAGAACAGGACCACAGTAAGTAAAGCACCGTCAGCTCACTGAGATCTGATCCAGAGACAGTTCAAACATTTGCATCAGATGATCTGAGAGGACTGACTGGGTCAGAGAGACCGAGCAGGTCAGAGGTGGTCTGGTTGGGAGTATCGTATCTTGGGAATTTAAGAAAATGTCCTCAAACAAAAGTCCAAAATATCATAATGTTCCACATGTATTACTTCAATGTATTACACAATTTTATAGTTGCATCAATGTCTGTATACAGTTATTCTTTATATTCACAATGATATGGAGAATACTCAAAAAAAAGTTATTTTTTCATGTTAAATAAAATGCTCAAAAATATAAAGGAGCTTTTGAGTTTGGCCCGTTTCCTTTGTTCCTTCATCTTACAAAACCAGCTTCATCTTTTTCTTATACTGCTTCAAAGTTCTGCATCTTGTCTCCTCGTGGAAGTTTCTGTTTTCAAACATGCTCTGAATAAATGATTTGACTGGCTGACTGTTATCACATAAGATGCTCACATCCTCACACAGGATGCACATTACAAAGCATGTGACTTTAAACTCAAGTTTTAAACTGCAGGGATGCATCAGCAGCTAGAGTCAGGGTGGCTTTAATGTGTACAGACCAGAGAGTCTTTGAGGGTTACTTACTGGCTAGTTGTTAGTGATTAGTTTGTTATTATTTATTACTTTCATAAAACAAAGTGTTTGTAAAGTTACATAGTGATGTATTAGCAGTTGTGACCAGAGAGGAGTTCAAGGGATCAAAAATAGTTGGTTCTCTGTTAAAAGTGGAAAAGCTCCCATTATGAGAATTTCTAATATTTACTGAGGGTCCTGTTACAAGCTACTGAGCTAACCTTCTTTCTTTACATGATTTAAGCTGATAAGATGAGAACCAATGAAAGAGGAGGAACCTCAGCTGAACTCAAACAAAGACAGACTGGGCTGAGTGACTGAGCAGGCAGCAGAAATATGCATACGAGGTTACCTGAGGAAACTGTTGCAGTGATTGTGGATGAGAGTGTGGGCAGAACAAGAGGAGAGGAAGAAACTCTAGTCTCTGCAGGGTCACACAATAAATGTTGATACAGCTGTTCCCTATTTTACAACATGATTTAATACAAACTTTGTATGATTTCTTTCCCCTTTTTTATATGCTGTATTTTTAGCAGAGCAGGGGTAAGATGCACTTCTATTTCTATACTTCTCCCACCATCTAGTGGTAACACTCCTGCATTACAAAGCATACCGCCCTACATGCAAATCGATGACAAGCTCAAAGAAGAACCTGGGCCCTCTTCACGGTGGAAACCTGGTGTTTGTTATGCTGTGTGTGTTGCTGGTAGAGAATGGGCCAGTTTCAAATCAATATGAAGATGTTGTGAGTGATCACCGTCATCCTGTGATGAGGTATGTCTGTACTGATAATGGTGGTACCTTCTAGGATGTAGGACAGGAGTACTCAGTGTCTGGTTTGAAAATGGCGTAAATCAAATGTGCTCAGAGATTCTCAGACTCACAGAGAACCTGTGGGAGGTTTGGGTCAGTATGTTTAAAGCAGCGCTTTGCACCATCAGCACTTGAACTTCAAAATGAAGAATCGTCTCATATCTTAAATAATATATCTGGAAAACTCATAATTCTCCTTCCATCCCGTCTGCTTGTGCTGAAAAACTAGTTCATGCATTTATTACTTCCAGGCTGGACGACTGTAATTCATTATTATCAGGAAGTCCTAAAAACTCCCTGAAAAGCCTTCAGTTAATCCAAAATGCTGCAGCAAGAGTCCTGACAGGGACTAGAAAGAGACAGCAGATTTCTCCTGTTTTGGCTTCCTGTTAAATCCAGAATTCAAAATCCTGCTCCTCACATACAAGGTCTTAAATAATCAGGCCCATCTTATCTTAATGACCTTGTAGTACCATATCACCCTATTAGAGCACTTCGCTCTCGCTCTGCAGGCCTACTTGTTGTTCCTAGAGTATTTAAAAGTAGAATGGGAGGCAGAGCCTTCAGTTTTCAGGCCCCTCTTCTGTGGAACCAGCTTCCAGTTTGGATTCGGGAGACAGACACTATCTCTACTTTCAAGATTAGGCTTCAAACTTTCCTTTTTGCTAAAGCATATAGTTAGGGCTGGACCAGGTGACCCTGAATCCTCCCTTAGTTACTTCCCACCTCTGGCCTAGATCTACTGCAGCATAACTAAGTACAAATATGTATCGCTAAGTTGTGACTGTGCAACCTCTGTCACGGTTCTGGGTCATTTTGACCCAGCATTTTGAGTTCTCATGTTTTGGTTTGATTTTGCATTATGGATTGTATTCTGATTCTCTTGTTGTGCTTTGTTGATTATTATTATTACGATTCTATGTTTCAGTTTATTCTGGTTAAGGGTTTAGTTCTTAGGTTTGGTTCTTGTGCTCTCGTGTTTACTGTAGGTTTAGTTCAGTGTCAAGTCTGCATCTTTATGTAGTTGTTTCTTGTCTTGTTCCTGTTTTATTGTGAAGGTCCGTGTCTCATGTGAGTGTATTCAGTTTTGCTTCCCCTGTCTCGTCTTGTCAGTTACTTCCAGCTGTGTTCCTCTGTGTGTATTTAAGACGCGTCTACTCGTATGCTGGTCGCTGGTCTGTCTGTGAATCTACTGTGTGTTCACCCTGCTGGCAATCATCATCTGCCTCTGCTCAGCCTCCTTCATGTTCATTTTCACGTTTGCTCTTTAGTAGTTTAGTTCTGTTTGTACATTTTTTCACCTTGTGCTTTATTTTACAATAAACCACCTCAGCAAACAGTGAGTGCCTGCGCTTGGATCCTCTTTTAATTCCTCCACACGGCTCATCCCCGTTAGCCATGACAGTACAGACTAGAGATGGCACGATACCACTTTTTTATGTCCGATACCGATATCATAAATTTGGATATCTGCCGATACCGATATTTAATCCGATATAGAGTTTTTTAATCGATAAAACAGTTTTTTAATATCTTGCTGCTTTTGTATAAGTTCATACTCAAGTTTAAATAAACAACAACACTAAAGCTATCCTGTTATACGTGTATGCAAAAAAACACACTGCACCCAAAATATTTCATAGTTCAGCAAAACTGATCAATCTAATAAACTTAAACCTGCTCTATCCTCCCTATTCTGGTATTTTAAAGAGTACTTCATCATCATCATCATCATCATCATCATCGTTTATTTATATAGCACTTTAAAAACACACAAGGCTGACCAAAGTGCTGAACAACAGAAACATAATAGATACCATAAGAATAATAAATACGATAAAATAATAAACATAGTGAAAACAATAAAATACAAGTCAGTCAACCACTGAATCAAAAGCCAGTGAATAAAAATGAATTTCAATCTGGATTTAAAAACCATCACTGATGTCGATCGCCTAATGTGAAGAGGAAGATTATTCCAAAGCTTAGGCGCCACGATAGAGAACGCTCGGTCTCCTCTCAGTTTCAACCGTGATTTGAGAGCAACAGCTGCTCAGCTGACCGGAGCGAACGAGTGGGGACATAGGGCTTCAGCAAATCAGACAGATACGCAGGTGCCAGGCCATTTAAAGATTTAAAAACCAATAAAAGAACTTTAAAATCAATCCTAAATTCAATTGGAAGCCAGTGCAGGGAGGCCAGAACCGGAGTAATGTGCTCAAATTTTCTTTTTACCAGATAAAAACCATGCCGCAGCATTCTGTACTAATTGCAGGCGTGTCAGAGTGCCCGGTCCAACCCCTATTAAAAGGGAGTTACAATGCCCCACCCAAGAAGCTTTGGGAGGACTACCTGCTTCAAGGTTGGTTAACCTATGGCTAGAACATGAGGGAGAGGGATTTCTCTGCACTGTGGAAGCCAGGCTACAGCAACTAATTTCCAGTCACCCCTGGATACTGGACTCACTGCACCCGCTCATACAGGATTTTATCCTCCATGAGCTCCCACACCCCAGCCGCTACAGCTCGCCTGCTCGGTTCGACGGAGGATATGTTGTCCAAACCACTGGATGTGGAGTTACCCGGCCCATCTGAGCCGTCTCCGAGAAGGAAACGGCAGCCGCGCCAACGGCGCGTCACCTCGCAGCCAGTCTTTGGGACATCTAAACAACCGGCTGTGTGAAAAGGACACTTTTTCTGCCATGTCTGACACTAGGACTATTTTTCCTGGGACTGTTTTTTGTGTTGCCGCTGAGGATAACGGTGGTTTTTCTGCCTCACCCATGTCTGTTGCTTCAAAGACCTTCTTTCTGAGCCCACAATCAGTGTGCATGACTTTGTTCACTTTGTTGCTTCTGAGCCTGGAGTTATTATGACTAGGACTGTGATTTTAGGGACTAAAAATATTAAGGATACTTCTTCACCTGCATTGGCTCATTCAGGGAAAGAGGGAAAACTCACTGAAACAGTTGTTTCGGAACTTTTTCTTCCGTCACTACTCTTAGCCCAGTCAGCTGCCAGGCCAGAAACTCCATTTTCACCTCAACCTTCACTTCAGTCATTAGCTTGACCTGCTATGAAGCCACTTGTGTTGCCACTAGCCCAGTCTGCTAATCAGTGCACAGCTCAACCTTTAGTTTGGCCGCCAGTGCAATCCATAACTCGGTCCCCTGTTCAGTTGCCGCTAGCTCAGTCTCCTGTGTTGCCGCTAGCACAGCCATTAGTTCAACTGCCTGCTCAGTCCATCACTCAGTTGCCTTTTGCTCAGCTGTCAGCCCACTCATTGATTCAGCCACCATCTGTGCGGGTCTCCGCTGGAGGGTCCGAGGGGCCCGTTCAGTCGGCTTTGAGGAGTCCGTTCGGCCACCACGTGCTCCTTCACCTGCGGTTTCCACACCTGCAGCTGCCACGCTGCTATCTGGTCCTGCCTCGTCTGTTCCTTTGGTTGTGGCACCGCCGTATGATCCAGCTTGGCCCATACCACCTCGCCTTCGCCCTATGATGAGGCTATGCCCTCTCTATTTTTGGTAATTCCACGCTGGTGGAAATCCAAACAAAACACTCATTAAGAGGCTCAAAAATTATTTAATATGAAGGAAATAGGCAGAGTGTTACAGGCATAGTTTTTTCCTCTGAAACAATAAGTTTGGTTGGAGCAGTCTTTCAACGCCTCTCTCTGTCTCTCGCTAGCAAAGTTGACCCAGACAACAAAGTAAAGCTAGTTTTCAGCTACGAGCCCAACACGAACCCGACGTATCAGCCAGAGGTCCCTTTACTACGGCTCGGAGCCGCGGACCTGTTTTATATACGTGTGGAATAGTTTTCTGTATGAGATCACTGCAAAAAGTGCAGCCTTACCTAATGTCCACCTACTGTTACTCATTTATATTAAGATTTAAACATCTAGTTGGTGTTGGTGTGGAGAGTAACCTTCAGTAATAGTAATAAATCACACAGTAATGGGACATTCATGTAGTTGTAAAAAGCACGATAATATATTAAGTAATCCAAAGTATTCAGAATACATTACTCTCATTGAGTAACATAACGGAATACGTTACAAAATACATTTTGGGGCATGTAATCTGTAATCTGTAGTGGAATACATTTTAAAAGTAACCTTCCCAACACTGAGCTGAGAGGGAGAGCTTAGATTTAAAGGTACGGACTGCTCAGTGATGTTTGATAAAGTGTAAATTTAAGCACATCGAAGGTTTCTTGTTTTTAAATCACATATTGGGTTTGAACATTATGTACATGTTACATTGTGTTTTTTTTCATATTGTGAAACCTGCTGCAAAACAAACTGAGTTAGGCTAACTGTGTTATTTAAAGGCTGCATGGAAAAACTAGTGCAGGTTAGTTTGCTGCACTGTGATGGATTCAGATCAGCTGATCACAGCCTGTACTGTAGGAAAACCCACTGGAGCTTTCAGTAGAAATTATTGTGAATTATAATTCTTTCCATTTTCAGGTTCCCCCACCTGCTGAATCCACTTTAAAACTTGAGTGTACACACCGTCCTGTTTAGGGTCAACGTCCCGATCTGGAAAGTAGACAACAGAAAACAGAGCTTCTTTTTCTGCTCATCTTCTACTGATGAGATAATTGTGACAATTCAAATTTAGTCGCTCCTCCCTGAGCCTTGTTGCTTATAGGGAGTCATATGACTGTTTTTTCGGTAACTGTTATTTTGATTTGCTACTATTTAAATAAAAAATAGTTTTTCATGGATTTCTAATTCAGTTTATGAAAAAAAACCATCCACATAAAAATAGAAAAAAAAATTTCAAATAGTCGTAATCTGCAGTTTTACACACTCTATACTCACTCCCTGGTTTTAAAGCTTAAATTCAAATATGCACTGTACTGAAGGTTTGTAAAGAACCTCACGAGACCTGAGCTGGAGAGTCTTTCTGAGATGTGTCTTAGTGAAGTCCAATGTGACAGATTGTCTGTGGATAAACTACCAACAGATGGCAGTGCAAACATGTAGCACTGCCAGCATTCGAGGCTGGAGAGAGACATCACACCCTCACCAGCTATATAAGGCTTGTGCATAACAATATGGTAATTTTTCTACTACTACTTATTATTATTATTATTATTATTATTAGTTACCACATCGGTCTATGCAACATTTTGATTTACAAAATCAAAGAAAAACCATACAAACCATACAACTGTATCAATAATATTTTGATATTTTGATTTGATTGGTGATGCCTGGTTGTTCTTCATGTACCAAATTCTGTATATAAAAATAATGAGTAAATCTTTGAAGCTCAGCTAGCACTCATGATGAAACGGAACATTTCAGTACGACCAACAATACACGTTTCTTTTATTTATACTCCCACATGTCGCAGACTTTAAGCAAGTGCGTGCATGTGTGTGTGTGTGTGTGTGTGTGTGTGCGTGTGTTTGTGTGTGTGTCTGTGTGTGTGTGTGTGTGTGTGTGTGTGTGTGTGTGTGTGTGTGCGTGTGTTTGTGTGTGTGTCTGTGTGTGTGTGTGTGTGTCTTTAATCACTCCATGCACAGAGGCACAGTTGGACAGAAAAAATAAGACCCAATAAGAGTGAATTCCTAGTGAGTGGTAAAAGCCTGCATTTATTTCCATTATTAATTATAGTCATTACTGTGTCTCCTCCTGCTGAGGGGAGGAGAAGAGTGAGGGAGGAGAAGAGGAGAGAAAAGAAAAAAGAATTAGCACCTCCAAGTCTGAAACCATCCACAGCCTCAATAGAATCGGTCGACCTGCTGCCCCAAGTGGAGGGTTCGAGTATCTAGAGATCTTGATCATAAGTGAAGTGAGAAAGGATTGGGAGATGAAGCAGGGAGTCTCTTCCTTAGCAGTGAGAAGTTCAGTTATTTTGTAGGAACTGAAAGAAGAGCTGCCATTCTTCCCTACTGAAAGAGTCAGTTAAGGTGGTTCTGGGTCCTGAGTAGGACGCTTCCTCGATGGCTCCAAGATGAGGCGTCTTGGGTGAAGAACCTGGGGCAGATCTAAGAGACACAGGAGATGTCTCTTGGATGGTTTTTGACCCAGATCCAAATAAGGTGCAGAAAATGGATAGTTTGAAGCATGTGTACAGGCAATAGTTTGAACATAATTTTCTTGTACACATGCTTCTGTGGATAAAAGCTCATTGCAAGGGGAAAGACATCTAAATCTATGAACCTTAATGAAGTTTAGATTCATTTCAAAAATGCTGTCCAGTACATGTCAGCTGAGTCCCACAGGTTAACCAACCCTGATAGAGCTCCTTCTCCAGGTCATGACTTCAGTGTTCACCATCTGGTTCAGAGACCGCCATTTGCAACAAGCATCGCCACCTTGTGGATCAGCTCCGAACATCTGCACCTACAATAGAAGTGAGGAAAATGACGCGTTTGGACTCAGTGTGCTAAGCTTGTCTCAAAATGCTGGTGAAGTTCTGCCAGAGTTGGAAACTGAAGCTCTAAGTCATGTATGGGTGCAGCAGAGCCACCCAGTATCCTCCCTCACGACCTGCAAATATGCAAGTAAAAATAAATACATCTATTCATTATCAGTTGCAATTACTCTTTGCTCCAGGTTTGAACTCTTTAATGACGGTGATTTCTCCCTCCAGCTGAGAATAAAGACTCCAATACGACTGTCTCTAACTTGTTTGGCCTTCACTGTGATTTGTACAATTATCTTTTTCTTAATATAAATTATACATAAACTATGTACATTAATTTTCCATGAATCTCACTTTGGTGAGCTTGTTCTATGTTAGAGTAATGCTGCAAAGGAAAACTGCAATGGCATCAAATCAAATCAAATCAAATCACTTTTATTGTCACATCACATGTGCAGGTACATTGGTACAGCACATGTGAGTGAAATTCTTGTGTGCGAGCTTCACAAGCAACAGAGTTGTGCAAAATACAATAATGTAAACAAGCAAAATACAAGAATGGCTACATCTGAAACTAATAAATATATGTACAATATATAATAGTGTATGCATTTCTGGATGTGTATACTAAATATTTTTCTACGTGTGTGTGTGTGTGTGTGTGTGTGTGTGTGTGTGTGTGTGTGTGTGTGTGTGTGTGTGTATACACATATTTTACAAATTAAATAGAGTAAACAATAAATAAAATATATAAAAATATACAGAGTTGAGACATGTGCAAAACAGTGGCATTACTGTACAGTAATCATCAGGAGACACCAGTAGTGGAGTAATAGTTACTGTAAGAGTAACTTAGTAGAGTGAAACAAATCTATACTCTGGCACAAAGGTGAAAGGTTATGTATATTAAGATGTTTTTCAAGTCATTGTCAGGTGAAGGCTGGACAGCACTGCTGGTTATGCAGAGACACACACATTTGTTTGTGGTGAGTTTTATGTTGGACTCCCATTGTGGGAGGCACAGCAACAACTCTTCCACATGTTAATGCAAAGTTCCAGGATTTCAAGATATTTTGAGCCCCTTGAGAGAACAATGGAGGGGTTCCTCTATTGTGGACCCTTAAATTAGCATTGTGATGTATTTATGGCAGTCCTGTGCAACATTAACGTTTTGGGAGGAAAAATGATGGCACATTCGGTTGGGGGAAAAGACCCTGTAAATCTGGTGTCTTGCACTTAGCATGCTTTATTATGCAGACTGTCGAGCCTCCCATCAGGATCATCTTACTCCGAGCTCATGCTTGTTCTTTCCTTTTCCCTGTAATTGTCTGCCTCCACTATTTTCCATCCGACTTGCTTAGCCCAACTTCCTTTTTGCTCCACACTCTTCTTCTGTCTTTAATTTTTAATTCAATTGCTCAACATTTTATTTAAAAATGACTGTTTTTATTTCTGTGTGTCACTATACAACATATCCTGCATGCTGCAGTTCTAGATGAACGACATTTTGAGCATTCAAGGCCTCTAAGGACACTCTTTAAAAACCTGTGCATGCAAAACAAGGGGAGGAAAGAATCTCTCTATATATAAACAGGAAAGCTCAAATTTCACTTAGCGAGAAAATCACTAAGCAATTAGAGTTAATTAGTGCTCAGTGAATATCTTAGTTTTGCTGGATGATAGTGGTTTATTGGCCCTCTAATACAGAAAAATATTGATCCAACCTAAAGCTGTCAAACTGAGGACAGTGTGTTACATTATTTACCGCTCAACGGTACTTCTAGTTTTGAATTCATTCAGGAGCTACACTGCTGTGCTGTGGTATCCCCTTACTACCATATACATTTATATATATATATATATATATATATATATATATATATATATATATATATATATATATATTAGGGGTGCAACGATACACAAAATTCACGGTTCGGTTCGATACTTTGGTGTTACGGTTTGATATTTTTTCGATACAAAAAAATGTTCATGCCTTTTTAATTTTTCATTTATTAAAATTATAAATATATATTTTAACTCAAAAGTACAGTTTTTAAATTTAATGTTGCTGAAACAACAATGTCATAAAAAATAAATCTATCTGATCGAGGAATCCCTCATCTTTGGAAAAGAGAGTTTATTACAGAGAAATGGCTCTTTCCAAAATAAAAGCTATACTATACGCTTCTTCTGGGCTATATTCTCAGCAGCATATTAAACATATCAGGTCCCCATAAGGAGAATCAGGTGCTAACGGCTGTCTAAATGACTCGGCTAAAGTTAGTAGCATGCTTGTTGTTTTTGTCTGCTTCCACTTGTCTTTGCACGAGGATGATGTCGGCGTAAATGTGCAGTCATATTCGTTGTGTTCCCACTAGTGCTGTCAGCCTTAATCTGAAATGACGTTAAAGCCACAACACGGCAAATCTCTGTTAGCAAGTTACTGGGGGTCGCCCCGTGCGTGGGGCTGGACGGCGTCAACACGTTAACAAGCTAACTGTGCTAACGCACTAGTTCCCACCAATTGAGCATTGCGTGGCACATCCGACATACTGTTTTATTTTAGTCCATGACGCGCTTACCTTCAGGGTCATACGCCACATGAGGACCAAAATAGTTCCAAACGCCAGATCTGAATGAGGGTGGGGGAGGTTCAATTTGCCATGTTGCAACGAGCTTAGCTTCTGTCTCGCTAGCTTGCCCTGCGCTCAGTGAATCTGCGTTTGACTACTCCGCCTAAGCTGCACTGTCGAGCGCAGATCCACTGAGCGCTCAACACAGACAGCATCGTCAGAAGGAAAGTTGATCAAATAAATTAAAAATTTTGTATTGTTCGATACATATGCGTACCGAACCGAAAGCTCTGTATCGAACGGTTCAATATCCATACGAGTATCGTTGCACCCCTAATATATATGTATATCTTCTGCCCTCAGCTGAATGTCTCTATCCAGCTTATGCAGAGAGCTAAACATTAAATGGCTTCAGTAAACACTCAGGAGACCGTGTGGCATTCTTCAGAGCTTTACTGATCCTTATTTTTCTTTTTGTAAAACTGTATTAACAGAAACAGAATACAGTGTATTCACTCTCCATACAAACACACAAAGATTACATTAAATATTGTTGACTTATGTAAACAGTCACTACACAATCTCAGTATCAACACTACACCCGTGTAGCATTTCAAGAGATACAGCTAACACCACATGCTGGTATGTTTCATGCTAGCAGGCTAAACAAAGGGCTAACAGCTAGCTTGTGCTAGTAATGTAACAAACTCGCTAAATACACAAGAACTCATTACTTTGCTGAACAAGGTACTAATAAGTGGGAACAATAAACCGTGTTGCCACACTTACAGATTATGCCTTTTCAAGCGCACCAGATGCAGGAAATTACAGAGACACAGAGAAATGGACCTTCCC
The DNA here is from genome assembly GCF_057381915.1 of Diplotaxodon limnothrissa. Taxonomy (NCBI): domain Eukaryota; kingdom Metazoa; phylum Chordata; class Actinopteri; order Cichliformes; family Cichlidae; genus Diplotaxodon; species Diplotaxodon limnothrissa. Next base: position 1,573,233 of record NC_140603.1, read on the forward strand.
TGTCGAGCACTGGGAGAAAACCACTGCTTGCGCTCTAACATGGCGCTACCCTGTCAACCCACTAGATGGCAGGCTTTGCCCAGACAAGATCAGGAATAAACATATTTTCTGACATGTTGCTATAATTAATTACAGAACGGATGATTATGGCCCGCCATATAACAAACTTATAAAAAACATACCTTAGAAATAACAGGAGAGACAGAATATATATATATATATATATATATATATATATATATATATATATATACACCCAGCACGCCCCTGCGGGCGGTTTATCCTTCAAGCTCGGGTCCTCTACCAGAGGCCTGGGAGCTTGAGGGTCCTGCGCAGTATCTTAGCTGTTCCCAGGACTGCGCTCTTCTGGACAGAGATCTCCGATGTTGTTCCCGGGATCTGCTGGAGCCACTCGCCTAGCTTGGGAGTCACCGCACCTAGTGCTCCGATTACCACGGGGACCACCGTTACCTTCACCCTCCACATCCTCTCGAGCTCTTCTCTGAGCCCTTGGTATTTCTCCAGCTTCTCGTGTTCCTTCTTCCTGATATTGCTGTCATTCGGAACCGCTACATCGATCACTACGGCCGTCTTCTTCTGTTTGTCCACCACCACTATGTCCGGTTGGTTAGCCACCACCATTTTGTCCGTCTGTATCTGGAAGTCCCACGGGATCTTAGCTCGGTCATTCTCCACCACCCTTGGGGGCATCTCCCATTTTGACCTCGGGACTTCCAGGTTATACTCGGCACAAATGTTCCTGTATACTATGCCGGCCACTTGGTTATGGCGTTCCATGTATGCCTTGCCTGCTAGCATCTTGCATCCTGCTGTTATGTGCTGGATTGTCTCTGGGGCATCTTTACACAGCCTGCACCTGGGGTCTTGCCTGGTGTGATAGACCCCAGCCTCTATGGATCTTGTGCTCAGAGCTTGTTCTTGTGCTGCCATGATTAGTGCCTCTGTGCTGTCTTTCAGTCCAAGTTTGTCCAGCCATTGGTAGGATTTCTGGATATCAGCCACCTCCTCTATCTGCCGGTGGTACATACCGTGCAGGGGCCTGTCCTTCCATGATGGTTCCTCGTCTCCCTCCTCTTTCTTGGGTTTCTGCTGCCTGAGGCATTCACTGAGCACTCGGTCAGTTGGGGCCATCTTCCCAATGTATTCTTGGATGTTCGTTGTCTCATCCTGGACTGTGGTGCTGACACTCACCAGTCCCCGGCCCCCTTCCTTCCGCTTAGCGTACAGCCTCAGGGTGCTGGACTTGGGGTGAAACCCTCCATGCATGGTAAGGAGCTTTCTTGTCTTGACAACATGGCCAGAGGGCGCTTCTCAACAGCTACAGGACTGCTTTGACAGAACCAACTGGAATATCTTCCAACATCAAGACCTGGAAATGTTCACAAACAGTGTCCTCTGTTACATCAAACACTGTATAGACACTGTCACAGTAGACAAGCAGATCCGGGTTTACACCAACCAAAAGCCATGGATGACCCGGGAAGTCCAGCAGCTGTTAAAAGAGAGGAACAGCGCCTTCAGGTCCGGAAGCAGGGAGAGCTACAGCAGGGCTAGAGCCAACCTGAAAAAAGGCATTAAGAAGGCCAAGGCGGACTATAGGAAGAAGATCGAGAACCACCTGGAGAGTAAGAACAGCCGGCTGGTGTGGCAGGGTGTCCAGCAGCTGACAAACTACAAGTCCAAATCAGGTATGGCTGAAGGTGACCCAGCATTGGCGGAGGAGCTGAACATCTTCTTCACACGCTTTGAGGTCACTGCACCCTATGCCTCAGAGGAACAGCTACACCATACAGCCCACAGCAGCAGTACCATCATCACTCTGGAGGAGCATGAAGTGAGGCGCACCCTGCGGGCTGTTAACCCGAGGAAGGCAGCCGGCCCAGATGGCGTACCAGGACGTGTGCTGAGAGACTGCGCAGACCAGCTTGCCTATATTTTCACCAGGATTTTTAACCAATCCCTTGAACAGTCAAACGTCCCACCCTGCCTCAAGACCTCCACCATAATACCCTTGCCCAAGAAATCTCATATCTCTAGCCTAAATGACTATAGACCAGTGGCACTAACCCCGGTGGTGATGAAGTGCTTTGAGAAACTTGTGCGTTACCACATTACAGCAGCCCTACCCAGCAGCCTTGACCCACACCAGTTTGCCTACAGAGCAAACCGATCGACAGAGGACGCCATAGCAACAGCACTCAATGTAGCATTAACACATCTGGAGAGGCAAGGAAGCTATGTGCGTATGCTCTTTGTGGATTATAGCTCGGCATTTAACACCATTCTTCCATACAAACTGGACGCCAAGCTAAAAGACCTAGGGCTTCCTCACAGCACCTGTAAGTGGATCAATAGCTTCCTCACCGACCGCAGACAGAGAGTGAGAGTGGGATGTTACACATCTCCAGCCCTAAATCTAAGCACTGGGTCGCCACAGGGCTGCGTGCTTAGTCCACTGCTCTACTCGCTTTATACACACGACTGCACCCCCGCCCACCAGAGCAACGCCATTGTAAAGTTCGCAGATGACACTACTGTGGTGGGGCTCATATCTGGGGGAGATGAGTCTGCCTACAGAGATGAGGTGGAGCGGCTGTCTTCATGGTGCAAGGATAACAACCTTCTCCTAAACACGAAAAAGACCAAAGAACTCATAATTGACTACAGAAGACACAAGACAGAAATCCAACCACTAATCATCAGCGGCGACTATGTGGAGAGGGTGGCAGACTTCCGCTTCTTGGGAGTCAGCATAGAGGGAAACCTATCCTGGAGTGTGAATACCTCTGAGCTACTGAAAAAGACACAACAGAGACTGTACTTTCTGAGAGTGCTTAGGAAGAACAACATCACACAGAGACTGCTGATGTCTTTCTACAGAGCCTCCATCGAAAGCATACTAACGTACTGCATAGGCATATGGTACGCTAGCTGCACAGTGGCTCAGAGGAAAGCACTCCAGGGAGTAATCAACGCTGCCCAAAGGACAATCGGCTGCCCTCTCCTCAAACTGAAAGACCTACACAGTTCCCGCTGCCTCAAAAGAGCCCATAACATCATAAAGGACACCTCACACCCTGGACACTCCATGTTCGAACTGCTGCCTTCAGGTAAACGGTATAGAACAACATACACAAGGACTAACAGACTCAAACACAGTTTCTACCCAATTGCAATATCATGTCTCAATGCTACTAAAAGTAGATGACTTTCATTGCCCCTGTTGTCATTTGTGCCCTTGATGTTGGAATGCTTTCAGACATGTTTTGTTGGATGCGCTAACAAATTGATTGAGTGATTGATTGTTTGAGTGATATATCAACTAGGTCGTATGTTGAGTGTCTGTATGGGGCCTTAGGCCTGGATTGCTTGGGTGTATCTACGGTATGAGAATACTGTATTTTATATGTATTTCTATCTTTTATATCCTATCATTATAGTTTTTAAGTATTTAATTATAGTTTTTAAGTATTTATCTTTTGTGATGTTGCACTGACCAGAGACATCTTTCAATTTCATTGTACCTGTGACAATGACAATAAAGAATATTCATATTCATGTCAGTGGCTTCTATCTCCTCCTTTGGCCAGCCTATTACCCCAGCAGGGTACCTGATCACGGGCAGGGCGTACGTGTTGATGGCCCGGATCTTGTTCTTACCATTCAGCTGACTCCTCAGGACTTGCCTGACCCTCTGTAGGTACTTGGTGGTTGCAGCTTTTCTAGCGGCCTCTTCATGGTTCCCAGTCGCCTGCGGGATCCCCAGGTACTTGTAACTGTCCTCTATGTCTGCAATGTTGCCTTCTGGTAGTTCAATCCCCTCAGTTCTGACTACCTTCCCTCTCTTTGTTACCATCCGACTACACTTCTCCAGTCCGAACGACATTCCAATGTCATTGCTGTATAGCCTGGTAGTGTGGATCAGTGAATCGATGTCTCGTTCACTCTTGGCATACAGCTTGATGTCATCCACAATCAGGAGGTGGCTGACAACTGCTCCGTTCCGTAGTCGGTATCCGTAGCCAGTCTTGTTAATGATCTCACTGAGGGGGTTCAGCCCTATGCAGAACAGCAGTGGGGACAGAGCATCTCCTTGGTAGATCCCGCACTTGATGGTGACTTGTGCTATGGGCTTGGAGTTGGCCTCTAGTGTTGTGCGCCACATCCCCATTGAGTTCCTGATGAAGGCTCTTAGGGTCCCATTGATCTTGTACAATTCTAGGCATTCCAGTATCCAGCTGTGGGGCATTGAGTCATAGGCCTTCTTGTAATCAATCCAGGCAGTGCACAGGTTGGTCAGTCTGGTCCTGCAGTCTCGGCTGGCTGTTCTGTCTACCAGTAGCTGGTGTTTTGCGCCTCTGGTATTCTTGCCAATTCCTTTCTGTGTCCCGCTCATGTAAGCCTCTTAAATTTCTCCAAGTAGAAATATATGTAAAAAAAACAAAAGCGATTTTCAATTTTTTTGTAGTTTATTGCACTTGTTTGCAATTAATGTAGTTACTATGGACTTAATGCATACATATTATTAAAATATGGGCTATAACAGTTGTATTGATGTATAGCAACTTCAAATGCTCCCACAAATGGTACTACAACATGTAAAAAATAATATAAGCTCTGGCGGACTTGGTTCTATAGTAGGTCTTAAAGGGTTAAATAAATATCGTCAAATAATCGAGATCTCAATTTCAGTGAAAATAATCGTGATTATCATTTTTGCCATAATCGAGCAGCCCTAGCGTGAACCATGTCGGGGCCTGGTGCTGTCCAACTCTTCATACTGGAGACCTTTTCTTGGATGTCTGCCACTGTGATGGTTGCTGGACCCTGTTCAGGGAAGTTGCTGTGGTCTGCTCTTAGATCCACTAGCCAATAAGTGTTGCTGTTATGGGTTGCGTCCTTCTCCCATATGCTCTTCCAGTATAGTTCCGTCTCCATCCTTGATGGTGCTGTTATCATATTGTTCCCTTGCCACTGAGAGTACACCTTGGCTGGTTCTGTGGAGAACAGCTGGTTTATTCTCCTGCCTTCTATCTCTCTAGTGTACCTCTTCAAGCGGCTGGCCAAGGCTGTGAGTTGTTGCTTGGCAGTTTCCAAGGCCTCAGGTATGGACAGCTTGCTGTACTTCTTAGGCACCTTCTTCATTGCACCTTTCTCCAGCTCTGACAGTTGGCTAACCTCCCTCCGTGCTGCCTTGGATTTTGGCCTCCTTGTCCATGGAGGGTACTGCTCCTTATGGTGTTCTTGTAGCCAAGCATCTCACTGATCACTGCTGCTGTGGTGTACATCAGCTGGTTAGTCTCGGTAATGGTGGCTGTAGGTATTGTCCATAGTACTCCATTCACATCGCATGAATGAGATTCAGTCTCATTCATCAGTCTGTAGCTGTGAGAGCAGATCCTTCTTCCGCGTGTTGGAACACTGAGCTACTAGTTGTTTCACTGTCAGTCTGGATGTTGGAAATCAAAGATTCCATAGGTCTTTAATCATATTCATGTAACCACTTCCGCTGGGGCTACTTGCATAGCAACATTCCAACAGTGGCTTATTTTCATCTCTTGCCCACCGATGCCTTCTTGTTCCTGTAGCGCTCTTCTCATCAGTGCGTCCTGGTTCCTCAACACATGACGTGGACCTTGTTAATCTGGGCGATGTCCGAGCTGAGCTGGTATGGCTTCAGTTTTATATATTTTTATATAAACAATATAGGATGTCAAACAATCTGACATCCTGAGAATGGGCTGATGATTCTCAGCTCTAGGCCCTCTTGTTCTCATTGAATATTGCAGTAATAAGCCATTTGTTACAGAGTACAATGCAGTGGCCTACGTTTCATCAGCTTCCTTTAACAAACACCATAATGATTATTCCTGACCTAATGAAGTACAGGCTGAACGGTTAAAGTTAGAATAAGCTGCCATGGTTGATCATCTATGGGGAAAATGAACTCTTGTATTTCTATCACTCTCTCTCCTCCTCTGGTTTTGCTCCTTCTGGGTATCTATAGGAAGACAGAGAGCATATTAACTATTGATAATCTGTGAAACAGCATCACACAGAGACATAAAAATGCTGTCTAAATGTATTCAGAGACTGCTCGTAAAACTGTAATTATACACATTACTTTGAATATGAAATGCTGGGTGACAGTTATTGTCGGAGGCTAATAAAATCCATGCATCTTCTAAGCTCCTGAGTGCAACACACACAGAGCACCTTTAATATGTCTTATGGACTAACACACTATAAGGTCTTTCTCCTGAGCCTGGTCTCAGCCTATTGAAGCTTGAATCATATGGTGAGAAGCTCAAAAGGGTAAAGAGGAAGGAGGCTACAAAAGGAACAAAACAAAAAACTGACAAAGCCTGTGGGAAGCCACGCAGGCTAAAGACGGACCAACTGAACTCCATCTGACAAGAAACACAGACAGGAAAAGAGAAAAAGGGCAAAATAAGCCACACAAGGAAATAATCTTTAAACTCTAACAGGAAGTTACTGAAAAGAAGACATGAAACACACACACACAGACACACACACACACACACACACTCCTTTTGATAAAGCGTAAAGTTAAAACTGGCTCAGGCAGCACTCTGCATTTATTTATGAGTTATTATGTCATGAGCTGTATGGGGACGAAGAAACTCAAACTAGACTAAACTTAAGACCAGTAATGAACCTAAAACACAAAAGAGAACACAAACACAGGAACTGAAAACACAGCGTCAAATGACCCAGAAACATGACATATTAATCTCTGTCTCTCTTCCACAGCATGTCTTTATCCTGTCTTCCTTCTCTCACCCCAACCAATCACAGCAGATGGCCCCGCCCCTCCCTGAGCCTGGTTCTGTTGGAGGTTTCTTCCTGTTAAAAGGGAGTTTTTCCTTCCCACTGTCGCCAAAGTGCTGCTCATAGGGGTAGAATGATTGTTGGGGTTGCTTCTGTATTATTGTAGGTATTTACCTTACAATATAAAGAGCCTTGTGGCAACTGTTGATGTGGTGCTGTATAAATAAAACTAAATTAAGTTGAGTTAAATTTTATCTTTCAGCTCATGTCCCCAGTTGGTATCAGCAGATGTCTGCCATGCCCTGAGCCTAGTTCTGCTTGAAGTCTGCTCCTTTTAAAGGGACTTCTTCCTCCCCATAGTGATCACTCATACCCACATAGCAAAATTGGTATGGCCCGGATCTGGCACACACAATGTGCTTACACATGGCCCACATATCGCAAAGAATGACGTCCCTTCGGTGGCCCAGATCAGGTTTGCCAAAGGTGGCCCACACATGGGACCAGTTTACTTACTTACTTGACATACATCCTGCCATGACACCAGGCAGTCATGGGGGGGGGCGGCTTGATGCGGGACTGGGGAGGACCTGTTTTCTATGAACCTGGGCCACATAAACCAAACCATAATGGGTCCAGATATGGCATGCCATCACATAAACAGTGCCATCTATGCCAGGCAAGGCCCATATCTGGGTGAAATACCACTTACCATCGCCAGAAGTCAGCCAGCAGTGTCGGCTTGATACCAGATCCGGGCCAGAACTGTCTGGTATGTGGGAAGGGGATCATGTGATTGTTGGGGTTACCCCCTCTAATGCTGTGGGCTGTTTACCTTACAATAGAAAGATCTTCCAGGTACATTTCCTTATACGGACACTATTTTGGTTTTCCTATCTTCCCAAATCATCACTCTCTTCATCCATGTAGGATAAAATGTGTGTGTGTGTGTGTGTGTGTGTGTGTGTGTGTGTGTGTGTGTGTGTGTGTGTGTGTGTGTAAGTGACATCTGTTTCTTGTCTTTGGCTTGTGGCTGAAGGAAGATCTGAGAAAGCTAGCTGATGCCTGGAGGAGAGATAACTGAAAATCAAAGGAGGACCATATTAATTTGATTAGGCAGCGCTGGATTGCTCCAGATTAAATTAGATTTCATTATGACATGCAATTAAAAAGAACCTGCTGATGAAGATGGCTGGGGAGGGACAAAGGAGAAGTGACATAAGGTGGAGAAGTGGAGAGGAAAGGTGGAGAACATTTTTTTTAAATACATGATCTGATGTTCTAAAAACTAAAAAACTTAAACTGTGACATGTTGCCGTTATATATAACTAAAAGAAAAAAGGTGGAAATAGACATGATAGGTCAAGACTAGGGATTTGCACCACTAGTTGACAACATGACTAATTGCAGTTATGGTCACCAGTCAGTACTAGACATATTAGTCCATCCATCCATCCATCCATCCATTCGCTTCTGCTTAATCTTTTCAGGGTAGACATATTAGTCATTTAATCTAATTGTTAACATTTGAATTGATGCCCATGCCGGTAAATGTTCTGCAGCCATCTGTCACCAGCTGCCACAGAGCTGCAGCCCTGAGATCATTGGGCAAATCCCATAACTCTGTTAATCTAGATCCAATCTTTTTGTAAGGTTTATTATTAGTTATTTTGAAGGAATGAGACTGCAGATACAAGCAGTGAAAATGAGCTTTCTCCACAGGGTGGATGGGCTCTCTCTTAGGGAAAGGTGGAGGAGTTCAGTCATTTGGGCTCAGAGTAGATCTGTCACTTCTGCTGCTAATCGAAAGAAGCTGCGTAAAGGGAGGTCTGGGTTTCTCTAATCAGAAACGTTTTTGTTGTTTTGTTTTATTTTAGCTTGTATGGAGAAAATTGTTATCAATTGTGGAATAACGTGTAGCGTTCATAATGCATGCACAATACTTTTTCAGATGTTATTTTGTCACATTTTAATAATATGTGATGATCTTTTGTAGTAATATATTTCCATATCATATTTACCATACTTTTTTAAAGTCTTCTTTTTGGACCACAACACCAGAATGAGTGTAGGTGTCCAAAAGCTGCGCTTGGGGTACTGAAGCTACAAAAGAGGAGTGAACATAAAGGGAATAATGTGTTTTTAGTGTCATGTAAATTCAAATGTAACGTTTCTATCAGCTCAACAAACACCAACAAACACACAAACTGTTTGTGTCGCAGCTAAAGGTCCAGCTGCTGTATTTGACAAGGAGAGGAAGATAAGATAAGATAAGATAACCTTTATTAGTCCCACACGTGGGAAATTTGTTTTGTCACAGCAGGAAGTGGACAGTGCAAAAGTTATGACGCAAAAATTAGAATACAATAAGAATAAATACAGTACACAGCTGTACAGAATAGAATAAAATAAAATACTATATACAGTAGAATAAAATAGAATAAAAATATACAATAAGATAAAAATAGAATACGAATGCTATATACAACTGAGTAAAAATACAACGATGCCAGAAAAGATTATTGCACTTAGTGTTATTGCACATGTGTGGATGTGTGTGTTTGTTCAGTTAAAGTCTTTGTTGTGGAGTCTGACAGCAGTGGGGAGGAAAGACCTGCGAAATCTCTCCGTCCCACACCGTGGGTGCCGCAGTCTCCCACTGAAGGAGCTGCTCAGTGCTGTCACAGTCTGCTGCATGGGGTGGGAGATGTTGTCCATCAGGGATGACAGCTTAGCCGCCGTTCTCCTGTCACTCACCACCTCCACTGGATCCAGAGGGCATCCTAGAACAGAGCTGGCCCTTCGGATCACCCTGTTCAGTCTCTTCCTGTCCCCAGCAGAGATGCTGCCGCCCCAGCAGACCACACCATAAAAGATAGCAGAAGCCACCACAGAGTCATAGAAGGTCTTCAGGAGTGGGCCCTCCACTCCAAACGACCTGAGTCTCCGCAGCAGGTACAGCCTGCTCTGCCCTTTCCTGTAGAGGGCGTCTGAGTTATGAGTCCAGTCCAGTCTGTTGTTCAGATGAACACCAAGGTACCTGTAGCTGTCCACAGCCTCAATGTCCATACCCTGGATGTTCAGTGGTTGCAGTGGAGAATGCTTGTGCCTGCGGAAGTCTACCACCAGCTCCTTGGTTTTACTGGCGTTGATCTGGAGGTAGTTCAGCTGGCACCAGTCCACAAAGTCTTGAGTCAGTCCTCTGTACTCCTTGTCGTCCCCATCAGTGATGAGGCCGACTATTGCAGAGTCATCAGAGAACTTCTGCAGGAAGCACTGGGTGGAATTGTGGGAGAAGTCTGCAGTGTAGATGGTGAAGAGGAACGGAGCCAGAACCGTTCCCTGTGGGGCCCCCGTACTGCAGACGACCCTGTCCGACACACAGCCCTGAGTCCTCACATACTGTGGTCGGTCGGTGAGGTAGTCCAAAATCCAGGTAGTGAGGTGATGGTCCACTCCAGAGTTCTCCAGCTTGTCCTTCAGAACCGAGGGAAGAATAGTGTTGAAGGCACTGGAGAAATCAAAGAACATGATTCTCACAGTGCTTCCAGCGGTCTCCAGGTGAGTGAGGGAACGATGTAGGAGGTGAATGACGGCATCACCCGCTCCAATGCCAGGCTGGTAGGCAAACTGAAGTGGGTCCAGTGATGAGCTTGTTAGGCGCCGAAGCTGAGCCAGGACCAACCGCTCCAGGGTCTTCATCAGGTGGGATGTCAGAGCCACCGGCCTGTAGCTGTTGAGGTCCTTGGGGCGTGAAGTCTTTGGCACTGGTACAACACAGGAGGTTTTCCAGAGCTGTGGGACTCTTCCCAACCTCAGGCTCAGGTTGAAGAGGTGCTCCATCACCCCACACAGTTGGTCCGCGCAGGACCTGACGACCCTCGAGCTGATGCCATCTGGGCCCGCTGCCTTCTTGCCATTAATCCTCCTCAGTTCCCTCCTAACCTGGGTGGTTGAGAGAGACAGGCTGGAGCCTTGTGTTGAGTGTGTATTGGATGCTGTTGTCGGGGGTGGGGAGGAGTGAGCAGGGTGAATAGAGGAGGTGTGAAGTGTCTGAGGTGTCAGAGGTGGAACAACAGCAGTGGGGGTGGGTGAGTCTGCAGCCGATGTTGTAGACTGTCTCATGGTTGAATCAAATCTGTTGAAGAAATGATTCAGTTCATTTGCCCACCTCACATCCCTCCCAGGCAGAGAGTTCTGCTGTTTGTGGCCTGAGATGGTTCTGAGGCCTCTCCAGACTTCACCAACGTTGTTTTGCTGAAGCTGGTTCTCCATCTTCTGCCTGTAGCTGTCCTTCCCATTCCTTATCAGTCCCCTCAACTCTCTCTGCACCCTTTTCAACTCCTCTTTGTCTTTGGATTTGAAGGCCCTCCTCTTCTGCTTGAGGACAGCTTTAATTGCTGGGGTAATCCAAGGTTTGTTGTTGGAGAAACACCGTACAGTCCTGGTAGGTACGGTGTTATCCACACAGAAATTAATATAGTCAGTAATGCATGTAGTAAGGCTGTCGATGTCCTCTCCATGGTCGTCACAGATCACCTCCCACACAGTCGACTCAAAACAGTCCTTAAGAGCCTCCTCGCTCTCCTCTGACCATCTCTGTACTGTGCGGGTAGCTGGTGGCTCCCTGAAAGAAAGAGAGCTAAGTTCACTCACAGATGGAGAAAGATAAGATAGAAGAACAGGAGAGGAAGAAGAGAGCTTAGAGTTAAAGTTAAGGACTGCTCAGTTTGATAAAGTGAAAATTGAAAGTTTACACGTAAGGCTTCTTTTTTTAAAATTAGATGGGTCTGTACATGTTACATTATATTTGTTCATGTTGTAAAACATACTGCAAAACAAACTGAGGTAGAGTAGTGTGTTATTTAGAGGCTGCATGAAAATCCTCTGCAGGTTAGTTTGTTTATCTGTGATGGATTCAAAGTAACGGACAGTGTGTGGCTGGTGCTCAGTAGCTGTGCTGCTCATGGTCAGAGTTAGGTTACATAAAGGGCAGCAGAGATTATTTTGATGTTAAGCTGATGATGCTTAGACCAACTTTATACTTTATCCATCTTCTTCCGATTATCTGGGGCCAGGTTGTGGGGGCAGCAGCCTTAGCAGAAAGGCCCTGCTTTTGCTAAGGCTGCTAGCTTGTCCATGGGAACACCAAAGGCCAGCCAAGAGATATGATCCCTCCATTGTGACCTGGGTCTGTCCCCGGGTCTCCTCCCGGGGCGATCATGGCTCAAGAGTTGGGAGTTCGCCTTGTAATTGGAAGGTTGCCGGTTCGAGCCCTGGCTTGGACAGTCTCGGTCATTGTGTCCTTGGGCAACACACTTCACCCGTTGCCTACTGGTGGTGGTCAGAGGGTGTCCAGCAGCCTCGCCTCTGTCAGTGCGCCCCAGGGTGGCTGTGGCGACAATGTAGCTGCCATCACCAGTGTGTGAATGTGTGTGTGAATGGGTGGATGTGTAAAGCGCTTTGGGGTCCTTAGGGACTAGCAAAGCGCTATACGAATGCAGGTCATTTAGCATCTTGCCCAAGGATATTTAGCATGCAGACTGGGATCAAACCACCAACCTTCCAATCGGAAGATGACCTGCTCTACCTCCTGAGCTACAGCCACCTCTTTCTTGTATCTGCAATCTCATTCTTATGGTCACTACCATCCCTCGTCCACATGTCCAGTTCCTCTCAGCCTTGTCTCTCGAACTTTGTTTCCAAATTGCTGAGCCTGAGCTGTCCCTCTGATGGACATTTCTAATATTGTCCATCCTGCTCACTCACAGTAAAAACCTGAACATGTTCAGCTTGGCCTCCTGTCTTTTTGTCAGAGCTACAGTCTCCAAACACACTTCTTTGTCCTCATACGTATCCTGCAGCATCCTCACACACTCCTCTGCCCCTCCTGACTTCCTCTTGCAGTACCACAGTTCCTCTCTTGGTGCACAGCAAAATCTCCAGTGTTAAATTAACACTGGAGATTTTGCTGTGTGCCCATCGCAGTATGCTCTAATCACCTTAGGCAAACTCTCTACCATCTTATCCAGCTTACTTATTCTTTGTTCTGATATCCGTCTGAGAGGAATACATACGATGAAGATTCAACATCACTCCTCCCCGTTCCAGCTTCAAACTCCTGATCCTGTCTGGCACTCTTCCCCTCCACAGCACTCCTACTCCATGGTGGAACAGTTTGAATCCATCTGATGCTCCTGGTCTTGCTTCCCTTCCACCTGCTCTCCAGCACACACAATAAACCTTCCTTCTCTCCATCGTGTAAGCCAGCTCTCTCCCCTAATCAGTCACCTCCACACTATTTATTCAGACCTGGGACTTGCACTAGAAGGACAGTGACTTGAACTTATAGTTGTGGCACATGCAAATAAGTTAAAAACACTGGATGTAATCTACCTCCCCAGACAGGCTGCAGTGACTGATTGAATCACAATCACTCCATCAATCACTGGAGTCGGAGCGGGGACGCTCTGTTTTGCATAACTATTTTTAAATCCCGGTAGCACTGCAACCATGTAAGCTAGGACAATGATTTTTTTGCATATGAAACCGGAGGAGTTGTACTTACATCTTATGCCATCAGCTTGTCCTAGGTCACGGTTTCCTTCCACATATAGCTTTGCAAAAACTGCATAAAAAGCGCTTGCAGCAACAAAAACATAATGTTCCAGAAACAGGCTTCGCCGATCCAGTCAGCTGTTTGTAACACTTCCTACGTCCATCAGCGGGAACTATCGCATGTCCGCCATGACCTGCCCGAAACCGGAAGTGGTGTCATTTTACGGAAATGTAGTTTTTTGCCTTCAGGGCCTTATACTGGTGTTTTTACAAGTTATGTTTGATGTTATGACTTTCTTTATCGTTATTGGGATGTTTAGGACTCATATTGCACTGCTGGAAATAGTTTATTTCAAATCAAATCAAATCAAATCACTTTTATTGTCACATCACATGTGCAGGTACATTGGTACAGCACATGTGAGTGAAATTCTTGTGTGCGAGCCCCACAAGCAACAGAGTTGTGCAAAATACAATAATGTAAACAAGCAAAATACAAGAATGGCTACATCTGAAACTAATAAATATATGTACAATATATAATAGTATATGCATTTCTGGATGTGTATACTAAATATTTTTCTACGTGTGTGTGTGTGTGTGTGTGTATACATATTTTACAAATTAAATCGAGTAAACAATAAATAAAATATATAAAATATACAGAGTTGAGACATGTGCAAAACAGTGGCATTACTGTACAGTATGGAGTGCATAATGTTAAAGTTCCAGTAGTGAAGCTGAGGTGTCTATGACGTGTTCAGCAGTCTGATGGCCTGGTGGAAGAAGCTGTCTCTCAGTCTGCTGGTACGGGACCGGATGCTGCAGAACCTCCTTCCTGATGGAAGTAGTCTGAACAGTTTATGGCTGGGGTGACTGGAGTCCTTGATGATCCTCCCCGCTTTCCTCAGGCACCGCTTCCTGTAGATGTCTTGGAGGGAGGGAAGCTCACCTCCAATTATCCGTTCAGAGCACCGCACTACTCGCTGGAGAGCTTTGCAGTTGTAGGCGGTGCTGTTGCCATACCAGGTGGTGATGCATCCAGTGAGGATGCTCTCAATGGCACAGTGATAGAAGGTCCTGAGGATGCGGGGGCTCATGCCGAATCTTTTCAGTCTCCTGAGAAAGAAGAGGCGCTGCTGCGCCTTCTTCACTGTTTTGTTTGTGTGTACTGACCACGTAAGATCCTCAGCCAGATGTACCCCAAGGAAGCGGAAGCTGCTCACTCTCTCCACAGCAGCGCCGTTGATGGTGATGGGGGTGTGTACTTCTCTGCACCTCCGGAAGTCCACTATCAACTCCTTTGTCTTTGCGACGTTGAGGGTGAGATGGTTGTCTTGACACCAGTGGGTCAGGGCGCTGACCTCCTCCCTGTAAGCCGTCTCATCACTGTTGGTGATAAGACCCACCACTGTAGTGTCGTCCGCAAACTTCACAATGATGTTGGAGTTGTTAGTGGCCGTGCAGTCGTAGGTGTAGAGTGAGTATAGGAGAGGGCTCAGTACACACCCCTGTGAAGCACCAGTGTTCAGTGTGATGGGGGATGAGGTGATGCTGCCCAGTCTGACCACTTGGCGTCTGTCAGACAGGAAGCTAAGGATCCAGCTGCAGAGGGAGCTGCTCAGTCCTTTGATGCACATGCTGGTTTTTTGGAAATGTGCATCATAATATTTATTTTTGTTTTTCCTGCAGCGTATAAAAATTGGTGTATTTCAAAAATAAAACTATAAAGATACTTAAAATAAATTTCCTGTGATGGGAAACTATTTTGTGCAACTTTTTTTGTATTTACAGTTTTGAGGGATAAGCCTTTTAAATTTCTCTAACTAGAAATATATGTTAAAAAAACAAAAACAATTTTCTATTTTTTTGTAGTTTATTGCACTTTTTTGCAATTTATGTAATTACTATGCACTTAATGCAGGCATATTATTACAATTTGGTCTATAATAGTTGTATTGATGTATAGCAACCTGAAATGCTCCCAAAAATGGCTCCACAGCATGTAAAAATATAATATAAGCTCTGGTGGACTTGGTCCTATGGTAGGTCTTAAAGGGTTAATGTACTGCTGAGGAGGACGAATGGATTATGGAGAACTGCACAACACCACTTATGATATGTTCACGAATGATGAGCGACGCTAAATCCTTTGGCACAGTCTAAACATCCCAAATGTGAATGATCTTTATACCTGTGACTGTGTGATAAGGGGACACAGGACATGGGAGGAAAGGAGAAAATATTTAGAAAGATTAAAGCAGAAAAAAGCGTTTAGTGTGACAGAAGAAAGAAAAGCTAGTTCTGTAACAGAAACGTGACCATCCGCCTGGAAACAAACTGTTCACACTGATGTCCCTCAGTCCTGCTTCCTGTTGAATGAACATCGTTGAGAGAATTCATTAATTAATATGGCAAAACATTAAAGTTAACAAACAATATAAAGAACATAAAGGGGAGCGTTTAAGGAATGATTGTTGTAGTGAGGACAAATTAATGAAAACGTCTCTCAAGGTTAGAAATGAAATATCTAATTTTCCTCTTACACCATGACATTTCCCCACAGAACCTCCTTGTCTGTCATAGTTTGACCCCTGAGTATAAGAGTGAGAGATTTATAAAAGTCCATAAAAAGATAAAGGTCCACAGAGGAAAAATGCGGGAAGCGAGCATTGTTTCATTCTTTGGATGCCTCTGAGAGAAATTTGGGGCTAATTATTTTCATCTAAATGGTCACTTGCTAATATGCCTGGAACAGCTGTTCAAAAAGAAGCGAAAGACTTTGAAGTCTCTGTTTTATTGAATGTAATGTTTAGGAACGTCATACTTCAAACTATCCTTCTAGCAACTCTGAGTAGCTCTCTCTCGTGACTGTACGACAAACTGGGAGCTGAAGGATCTGTAATCTCTGTTCCATTTCTAATAAAGGTCGCAATGCTGCAGCGTTAAACAAAAACTATTTCCTCAAAGCTCTTAACTGTTCTTAGGCTGACTGTTGATTGTTCATGTAGCTTTAGCTTGTCGACTGGGATGCAGCACGCCACCACTGGACTCTAGAGCAGCAGAGATGTTTTCTCTGGAGTTACAAATCACGCTTCTCTGTCTGGCAGTCCGATGGACAAGTCTGGGTTTTGGTCTGCCAGACTGTCCTCGTCTGTCCAGTGTATTCAGTGTGGGGAGGGGAATTATGGTGTGACCAACTTTAGAGAACAGCTTTGGGGTGCATTAGAGCGGAGACTGCAAACAAGGACTTGTCATGCATCAGTGTCTGATGCTTTGGGAAGAACGGTCAAAAATTCAGAGACAGAGAGCAAAATAGCAAGAAGAGGCACTATTTTGCTTTTGTACTGGTGAACGTCTGCGCGTGTGTGTAGCTGACACAAGTATTTACTATTTATGTTCTGGAGTGTGCACAAAGTGACATGGCTCTTCCTTCTTATCCTTTTCCTTGTCTTTTGCACTCCACACACCCCTCTCTCTTTCCCCAGACTCCTCCTCTTTCTTACTTTCTTCCCTTCGTCACCTTCACCACTTGTGCTATCCATCTCTCCCACCAGGCTAATTGTGCATAAACTCTGTGGGATACAGAGACTCATGTGGGGGTGTATGTGTGTGAGACGGGAGGAGAAAGAATCAAATAAAAAAACTACAGTTCAAAGCTGGGAAAGCTACAATGCTGCTTTGACTTCAGTGGGATAAAAGTGAAGGAGGAGCTGTTTGTGTTGGGAATTTGTTCTGTTCAATGAAAAAAGAAACGGCTTCTGTCAACCAGCAGGACAGAAGACAGGAACATCAGTCGAGGCGCTGTTTTCAGACAGCAAGTAGGAGGCATCGTGAGTTTATTCACAGAATAAAGTCTATAAGAAAAAACCAACAAAGCAGGAAACCTCTCGGTTAAGATTTAAGACAATGTGACTTTAGAAGAAACCATTGTAAAAAAAACCCACAACAGATCATCTTTGGATAAAGACAAGAAAAAAATAATAAAAGCCAAACTGCTGCATCATTACCTCTGAGTTAATTATCTATAAACCTTGATCAGATGAAGCTGCGCTCTCATATAAAGTTTTATGGAAAATAATCTTTCTTACTCCTGCATAGGGCTGAAAACAGCAGAGCTATGTGCTTTGCCTAGATCTTGGTTATGCATGTTTTCCTCTTGTATATAACAACTCTGAGAGCGATTTATCACAAAACCACAGGGTCTTGGCCAGGAGAATGGGATTATATTTCATACAGGCACTCTGTAGGGCAAAACTATTGTTCTACTGGTGCAGGGCCCCTGAAGACAGGGAGGACTGGTACAGTTTCTAGGTTGTGTACATGTGTGTGTGTTTGTGAGAGAGAAGAGTTGAACCACCAAAGTTGAAGCAGGACTGAGAACCAAATACAGACCCGACAAACTCAAAGAATGAACTAGAACAGAGCTTTGATGACTGACGGAAAAAACACAAAAAATGAAAACAAAACTAAGATTAAAAAAAAAAGAACTAAAGGGAAAGGGAAAAAGGAAATAAACACGTGCACAGACAGAGTACATGCTCGTAAACAGGGTCAGAGACAAAGGAGCACAGACGTACCGAGCCACAACCATCGAGGCGCCTCCTATTCATGCTGATAAATATTAACCAAACATGAGAGTTAAAAAAAGTAACAAGAGGACAGAGAGGCTCAGTACAAGAACAAAGAATTGTGTTATACTACAATGTTACAGAAAAAAAGAACATGACTCCAAAAATCCAATGAACAAAAAAATCACAACTTCAGTCACTAGAACAATAAAACACTAAAAACCACTGACTAAGCATCTCTGTGTCTCTGTAACGACTGAGCAGTGTGGCACATGGTGCCTTAGACCTTCTTCCCCTGCCCCTTACTTTAAACTCAGCTGTTTCTTTGGGGTTAGTTGTCTGTATTCTCTTTGCCTTTTTCCAAATCAGCAGGCTTTGCATACATAAATATCCACCACCACACTATTTTCTCTTCTTCTTCTCCAAGGCTGTGGGAAGTACCGTAGGGGTGCTGAGGGTGCTGGACCCCTGGAAATCGTAAAGGATCTTCCTGTCTACTTACAACTAACTGAAAAGTCATTCATTCATTTATTCAATTTAATTTATTTATTTAAATAAGATCGTAGGTTGATCTGGTTAAAACTGAAAGCACTCTGAGTGCTCAGCTGAGGAGAACGGGGCTGTATAATTACCATTTATTATTTACCAAGAAGACATTTAACAGTAATAATAATTTTTGCACATCAGGTCATCTCACATATCAAAGCAGCATATTAAGCTCATAGCTCGTTTACAAATACAAGCAGATCCAGATGGCAAGTAGCACACTGGCGCCATCTTGAATAAATTTATTTAACACTTCAATTTTTGTCTCCACTTATTTATTCCTGCTATTTGTATTTTATCTATTTGTACATATTAACCAGCATCTGCGTGTGGACAGCAGAGAAAGAAATGCTTTTTCTTCGCATACATGCTTTTTATTTGTTTTTGTTTCTAATGTCTCTGTAAAGCACTTTGAATCACCTTGTTGTTGAATTGTGCTATACAAATAAACTTGCCTTGCCTTGCCTACATGACAATAAACGCTTTGATTCGTGAATCTTGAATATAAGCTTTGCTTCTTGGTCCCAAATCTGTATAGTAACATTTTGGTATTAAATTTGGCCAGATTTCTAGAAATGAGAGCTCCTCTATCCAAAATGCAATAGATGGCATCTTTCCTAACAAGAAACGTTCCCAATTATGTGTGAAGCCAACGTCATTTTTGGGACACCACTTAGAACCCCAGCGGATAAAGGAGAACATGCGGATGACACTACTGCTCTGACTGGGGAGGGGGCCAGAGAAAACTACAGTCCAACACTGTTTCTAAGAATAGACTTTCCAGGTTTTAAACATGTCACAGAGTGGAGGAAATCAATTCCAAACATGAACAGGTTGGCGGTGTACCAGGGGCTTCAGTTTAGGCCTATGCTGGCCTGCTGAGGGGCAAATAACCGGGACTAAGCTACGTTGGCCTGCCGGGGTTTGGCTAGTTACAGGATTATTTTCAGCAGTGCAAAGCTGGTCTGGGTCTCCAGTTCACACAACCTGCTGTCCAAAGATACTAGCATGCTATATGTACTACAAGTACCAATAGAAAGAGACATTATTTGTAAATTCCAAACATTATCCACATGTCAGTTAAACCAAGTGTGTCTCCCTTCTTTGTTGTGACTGGACACACCAACATGAAGCCACACAAGACAAAGCTACATCACAACAAAATGACAGAGAGCTTAGTCTGAATATTGATCTTGCAGATACACCAGGCTAGCAGACACAGTCAAGCATCAGGAGTTTAGCTTTATGCACAAGGCTGTAAATGCAGTCCATACAACATGACCACGTGTTACAGAAATGTTGGAAACAACTGCTATCTCAATGGCTTATTAGTAAGATAACCCAACAATCAAGTTACAGTTAAGACACATGCTCTTTCAATTGCAGGAGCAACATAAAGTATCTGTACTTCACAATGCCCACGATACTGCAGCTGCAAGGTTCACGTTCATTGTTTTTCTCAAACAAAGAGATTACTTCTTGGATCATAAAGCCTGAGTACAATGTGTTTCTCTTCTAGTCTCCACAAACCTACCCCCACCATCCTTTCCCACTGCTTTCTCCTCCATAATGAGGTAAAAATTTACAAGAAGCCCCAAAAGAGGCCATTGATTTCACCAGGTGTTTCCTGTCTCCCCCTCCTTCTTAAACAGTGTGCAGTATCTTGAACTGGCTTGCTATTGCTATTCCACATCTTAATAGCACGACTATTGAGAGTCTGTTGATTGTATTAGCTCATAGAGTAGGGCTATTGACCGAGCATGAGTGTTTTGCAATAGGTGCTGTGGGGATAACAAGCCAGGTCCATGGACAACAGCAGCTGAGATAAGTGCCCTCCCCCGAGACTGTGCTGGCAATCAAGAGGCTAAACAGATGTGGCGAGCGAGAGAGAGTGAAGGGAAGAGGAGGACAGACAGGTGGCAGGAGTCATGGAGAAAGGCTAGCTTAAAGGCTAGTGTCAATCAATGACCATAGCTGAAAGTCATACCTATGAGGACTCTAACTGTGGTTAGAGTCAGACTTAAAACAACCATGCACTGGATCTGTGCATCAGTGATTCAGGGATGTGTAGGATCATGGTGTGCAGAGGATTTTATTGGCATTGTTTGGACCCTTGTACCAAGTGGGCACCATGTCACACAGTTCACATCAAATAACTGAGACAGTTTGTTGGCAAAACTGGATTCAGCAAGCAAGCTGGACCTAATCTGGATTAATTGGGACCACGTAGCCAGTACTGGGTCAGAGCTACATTTTCATGACAAAGCATAGAGTACCCATCATGGTCAAGGTCAAGGTCAAGGTAACTTTATTTATACCCAAAGGCAAGGTAAATTTGCTTTACAGAAAAATGACAGCATTTGGCATCCCTTTAAAAACACACATACCTAGTAAATATATAAAACTCACTGTGGCACATATATAGTAGTTTTGATATTTCGAATCAAAAACAGTTCTTATTTAATTCAGTGACAGCAACGGGGACAAAGCTATTTTTATAACGCTTTGTCCTACATCTCGGAAATAGAAACCTCCGTCCTGAGGGAAGAAGCTGAAATTCACCCCTTAGAGGATGGGAACCATTATTAAGGATTGATAAAGCCATCCTCTGTACCTGCTCAGAGTACAGGGAGGCTAAACAAGACTGTGGCTCACCTATCAGACGACTGGACCATCTCACTATCTGATTTAGAGAGTTTTTCTCTGTGACAGAGGTCTGACCAAACCATGCCACCAAACAAAAGGATAAAACAGACTCAATAAAAAAACGATAAAACAAAGTTAAAATTTTTTGGTCAATGTGGAAGTGAACAAGTTTCCTAAGACAATAAAGGTGCTGGTGACCCTTTTTACAAACTGATTTGCAATTTTGATCAAAGTTCAGTTTTTCATTTATTATGGTCCCAAGATATTTATATGATTGTACTTGCTCTATTTTCTGACCTTTAATTAAAGTGACTCCGTGCCCATTTTGTTGTTTCCTAAAATCAATCACCATATCTTTTGTCTTAGATATATTCAGCTGGAGATAAGACTCCTCACACCACTGAACAAAGTCATCAATGACTGGACCGTGGTTAATTTCACCCTCTTTCAGTAAGCTGACAATAACAGAGTCATGGGTACTCTGATGTGATTAAATGAGGGGCATGGTTAGCAACAGTGCTTAGGTAGGATGTGCCATTTACTGTAAACAATGGCACTTTCATATGTGCCGGCTGGGAGGACAGCACCAGGACCAGGATCTGCTCCTTTGTACAGAAGGAACAAGAGGAGCACTGCTAAAGAATGACCATCACCAGGCTTCTCCTGTGCTTATCTCTTACTAAACATCATTAAAAAAACAGGCATGATAGTCTGACATCCTTTAGTGCCTACACCTCAGCACCTTGTAAATTGATTGGCATTCGACTGAGAACAGCAGAGTTTGCAGGTCCTTCAGTGGCACCTGTTTGACTGCAGGTTTGAGCACATGTGACAGGCATGACACAGTCTGGAGATACTGGGGTGAACCATTGTTCAATGGTTTGTGTCTGCTGCCTGCTGCCCCGTTTCTTTTTGGAGAGTTGTCTTGTTGTTGCCTTTGCAGTGCAGCACTTTCATTCATTTGGACCAAAGCAGGTGAAACAGATTGACAGCAGTAAATCTGTCACGGCTGGGGCAGCAGTCGTGTGGTAGAATAAAGGGCTGGCTCCTGACAGCCTCAAAAAAATAAAAAACACCACCAGACCTGGGTGGGTGGCGGGGGTCTAGGACAGAGGGCCCGGACCAGGACCAAAACGGAAACCCCAGAATCCCAAACAAAATGGTCACCAAAACACAGACTGGGGCTTGAGAAACAGAGTCCAAAACACAGGTCAGAGGGCCGGCCAAACAGTGCACTCAGTTCTGGTGGCCGGCCCGGAGGATTCCAGCACAGGAGCCCAGAGCAAAACAGTTTAGGGGGTCGGCCATGCTGAAGGCAGTGGCCACGAGGAGACGGCTTAGGGGAATGGCCCGGAGGTCGCCAGTTCACTAGTCCGTTGCCCAGCCCTCTCGGAGGGCCTGGTACTGCTGTTGCAGTACCAGCTGCTGCTGCAGGCATGGATGAAGGTGCTGCTGCAGGCGTGGATGATGACGGCGCTGCACGCGTGGATGAGGGTGGCGCTGCAGGCGAGGATGAGGGTGGCGCAGCAGGCGAGGATGAGGGTGGCGCAGCAGGTGACGGTGATGGCCGGACGGGCTCCTCGGACCTCCCAGCGAAAATAGTCGCAGAACCAGCGGGCACAGGGGCCCCCGGCACACACATGGCTGAACCAGCAGGCACGGAGGTCTCTGGCAAACACAAAGCCGAACCAGCAGGCGCGCGGGCCTCTGGCAGGCATGAAACAAAACCAGTAGGCACGTAGGCCTCTGGCACACATGAGGAAGGCTGCAGCTGCACAGAGCACTGACCCCACTCAGTGACAGCTGGGTGAAGTCCTCGGCCGGCTCTGCAGCCTCCAGGGGTCCAGAGTCAGCTGAGGGTTGGAACTCAGTCTCTGGGGAGGCCCTGGAGAGAGTAACTGCTTCTAAACGGGCCAGCTCTTGAGGGACCAAAACAGTCTTTACGGGTTTGCTTAGAACTAAAGGTTGTTGAACTGTCCTTTATGGGTTGAACAGACATAGCTTGCTGTACAGGAGTAGGTGAAGGTGATGGCTGAATAGGTGGTGGAGCTAATAGCTGACCTGCAACCTGAGCTGGTAACTGAGCTAAGAGCAAGTGAGCAGCTGACACTGGAGACAGAGCTAACGGCTGTGCTAACAGTGGGAAAGGTGGTTGTTCCTGAACAAACTGCCCTGACTCCTTAACCTCCTGCCTCAGCCTCTGGGGAGGCCCTGGAGGGGGTCTCAGTCCCTAAAAAAACAGGGCTAGCATATCGAATCCTAGAGTTAGTAATCACCGTTTCTTTTAAAGCATCCTTGGATTCAGAGGTTGCATGAAGATAGCCCCTTAAATCCCTGGGACTGGAAAAATTGGTCTCTGAAACCACAGTCTTTAATTTTGCTGTTTCAGAATTAACTGAGACAGCGATATCAGATACTGAGTCCATAGAAACTTTTGATTCAGTCTCTGGAGTACCACTTTGTGGTTCCTAGAAAGCAGAAAGAAGGTCTTTACCACTCACCACAGCTGGCTGTGCTGAAATCACAGAATCCGGCTGTGGAGAGGAGCGCTGGCGGCGCATACGCCGTTTCTTGCGGGAGGAGGAGGCGGAGAAAATGACAGAGGAGGCTAGTGATGATGGGGAAAATGACGCTGGCTCCTCATCTTCTGACCACATAGCTGGTGGTGGAAATGCGAGGGGAAGTTTATTTACAGTGAAAGTAACAGAGGTGAGGGCAGAACTGAACATAAACCTAAACTGGGTGAAACTAACACACAAACCTGGGTTATAAGGTCAGTGACGACGAGCAGAAGCCAACACACACTATAAATACACACCAGGTAATGAGGAGATGACACACAGGGGTGGACACAGCTGACACTAATGGACATAACGAGAAGCAGACCTGTCATGTATTGATATGGCTATGTCTTAATGTGATGACCTTGGAACCGGATGTTGTTGTCCGAAGGAAGCCCCGTTAAGTGGCTAGTTGTAAGATGGACAGTGTTCAATAAAGCCAGATAAAGACCGTGCTTTATGTCCTGATTCAATTCAGAGTGCTCTGCCTAATTTAGTAATTAGGTGGGCACACAACAATGGCGACGAGGATGACACGGACCTGGATTTGTTTTTGTGCGAAGTAGACCCAGCGGCGGCACGGTGTTAGCAAAAAACTTGTGGGCTAACATGGAAAAGTCGGGTATTCAACCGTTCGCCTGCTACACTGATCCAGCTACGCTCGGACCGAGATGGACGCGCTTGTTAACATCCTTCGAGTGGTTTGCTGATGGGAAAGGTCTTATTTTGACGGATGATGCTACAGACGCGATCAGACAGCGGAGACGCGCTCTTCTACTGCACATGGCCGGACAGGACGTGCAGGACGTCTTCTCCACTCTACCACAGACGGGAGAGGCAAAGGATTACAGCGCTGCGGTGACTGCGCTCAACACTTACTTTGTTCCTCAAGTGAATGCAGCATACGCACGCCAAACTTTCCACAAATTGTCCCAAACACCAGGTGAGACTGTGCAACAATTTTGTACACGTTTGAGGCGAGCTGCAAAAGACTGTGACTTTCAAGCTGACAATGATAACCAGATACGGGACGCTATCCTGAGTAAATGCACTTCTGAATATGTACGGAGAAAGCTGCTTGAGGAGGGTCCAGGCTTAACTCTAAATCGCACGTTAGAGGTGGCTTCACACTGTGAACGTGCGGAGGAGCAGATGGCGGTGATGAGCGTCGCCGGGGAAAAGAAAGGAGAGGACACGGTCAGCCGGATTTTTACAGCAAAGAAAGAGAAGAACAACAGACCAAAAGGAAAAATGAAAGATGATAATAAAACAGACAGACAGTGTTACAGGTGTGGTTATACTGACCACATGGGCAATGATCCCAAATGCCCAGCACGAGGACAAACATGTCACAAGTGTAATGGTAAGGACCACTTTTCAAAAATGTGTCGTACAAAAAGACAAAAGAAACAAAATGTGAATGCTGTTGAACAAGATGATTATGCATTTACTGTAAATGATGATAATGTACCTGAGAAACTTACCTTTTCTGTTGGGGGAATAGAGTTGAAAATGTTAGTTGACTCTGGAGCTACAAGTAATGTGATGGGAGAAAACAAATGGGAAAAGCTAAAAGCTGAAAAGATAAAATGTCGCTCATATGTACCCAAAGAGCAGAGGAATTTATATGCATATTCCTCAGCACAGGCACGCACGGTTAAAGGTGCATTCAGATGTGAAATCAAGATTGGTGACAGGACTGAAGAGGCTGAATTTATTGTGATTAGAGGTAATGGTGAACCACTCCTGGGGAAAAAGACTGCCATAAAGTTAGGAGTGTTGAAAATAGGTGAAAATGTGGCGGCTGTCACAGATTTAAAGCACACTCTTAAAGAAAAGTATCCAAAAGTGTTCAAAGGAGTAGGAAAGCTAAACACCAAACAGATCAGCCTGTACATTGATCCAAATGTGAAACCAGTAGCACAGCCACTGAGGCGCATACCTTATCATTTGAGGGATGCAGTGGAGAAAAAGATCAATGAACTAATCGACATGGACATTATAGAACGTGTAGAAGGACCTACACCTTGGGTAAATCCTGTAGTGGTACTCCCAAAGAAATGTGACAAAGATATCAGAATGTGCTTAGACATGAGAAAAGCAAATGAGGCAATAATCAGGGAAAGATACCCCATACCCACTGTGGATGAAATCTTGCAAGGACTAAACGGCTCTGCAATCTTCACCAAACTCGATCTCAAGTGGGGATACCATCAGCTAGAGCTTACCCCGGAGTCAAGAGAGATAACTACATTTGCAGTGCACAACGGAGTATACCGGTACAAAAGGCTAATATTTGGAGTCTCATCAGCTAGTGAGCAATATCAGCATGAGATTGCCAATGCACTAGCTGGCATTGAAGGAGTTGAGAACATTTCAGATGACGTAATCATACACGCGCCAGACCAGGAAACCCATGATAAACGCCTGCATGCTGTGATGAAGAGACTCTCTGACTGTGGCCTGACACTAAACTCAGAGAAGTGTCAGTTCAACATGGACAGACTCGTGTTCATGGGAATACTGCTGACACAGAAAGGCATCGGCCCGACTGAAGAAAGAGTGAGAGCTGTGGTGGAAGCCCGAGAACCGAAGAATGCTACTGAGGTGAGAAGCTTTCTTGGACTGGTAGGCTTCAGTAGCAGGTTCATACCACAGTTTGCTACACTCTCTGAACCACTAAGACGTTTAACTCGAAAAGAAACTATGTTTACATTCGGGCCAGAACAAAAGCAAGCATTTGAAAGACTAAAGACTGAGTTAGCCAGAGCAGGTACCCTAGCCTATTTTGACAAAGAAGCCCCAACCAGAGTCATAGCAGATGCAAGCCCTGTAGGCTTGGGCGCAGTGCTAATACAAATACAGAACGGAGAAGAGGTACCAGTGTGCTACGTAAGTCGGAGTTTAACAGACTGTGAGCGAAGATATTCTCAAACAGAAAGAGAAGCCCTAGCACTAGTATGGGCATGTGAGAGACTACATCCATATGTGTATGGCAGGAAGTTTGACCTCATCACAGACCACAAGCCATTAGAGGTCATATACAGCCAGAAATCTAAACCTTGTGCACGCATAGAAAGATGGGTTCTCAGACTGCAACCATATGACTTTAAAGTAGTGCACATTGCGGGAAAGCAAAACATTGCGGATTCACTGTCAAGACTGCTGGCTGACACCACGTCAAAAGATACATAAGCATGAATGTGAAGAATATGTGAGATTTGTTGCAGTTAATGCTACTCCAAAAGCACTCACAACAAGAGAGGTTGAAGAAGCCTCTGCTACAGACTCAGAATTAACAGAAGTGCGAAGAGCTATTGAAAATGGACACTTTGAAAAATGCAAAACATGTGCACCCATTGCAAATGAACTGTGTGTCATCGGCTACATAGTTTTGCGGGGAACTCGCATTGTATTGCCAGAAAACCTCAGAGCTCAAGCACTGTCACTAGCTCATGAAGGACATTTAGGAATTGTTGGAACCAAACAGCATCTCAGAACAAACGTTTGGTGGCCAGGGATGGACAAAGCTGCAGAAAAGTTTTGTAAAGCTTGTCACGGATGTCAAATAGTAGCCAGACCAGATCCACCTGAACCACTGAGAAACACACTTTTACCGGATGGACCATGGCGAGATGTGGCGGTAGACTTACTGGGACCGCTACCTTCGAACCACTCAATACTTGTACTGATAGATTACTACAGTCGGTACTATGAGTATGATGTAATGTCATCTACAACTGCTGAAAAAGTCATTGACTCTGTTGACTGTATATTTAGCAGACATGGGCTACCAGTTACAATCAAATCTGATAACGGCCCACAGTTCAAATCTGAGCTGTTAAGAGAATATTGTGAAACTAATGGAATCAAACATATAAGAACTACACCAAAATGGGCTCAAGCAAATGGGGAAGTGGAACGGCAAAATGCATCATTGATGAAAAGAATCAGGATTGCACAAGCCGAAGGACTTGACTGGAAACGAGAGCTAAGAAAATATGTAACAGTGTATCGCAGCATTGAACATCCAACCACGGGCAAAAGTCCAGCAGAACTACTGTTCAACCGCAAAATGAGAGGAAAGTTACCGAACATCAGTGAGGCAAAAACAACGGAGTTGGACATGCGTGACAGAGACGCTGAACAGAAAGGAAAATCAAAGATTTATGCTGATGAACGAAGGGGAGCTGAGTATTCAAAAGTTGACTCGGGAGACACAGTGCTGGTTCAACAAGACAAAGTTGACAAGTTTACAACATCATTCAACGCAACACCACACAAAGTTGTAAGCAGAACTGGAAACCAAGTCATTATTGAATCACCAGCAGCTCGCTATCACCCGAATACCACACATGTGAAGAAATACGAGACGAATGAGACCAGAGAAGGACACTATGACACAATACCTGAAAGGGAGGAAGGTGAAACACCCACAAAGACTGACACCTTCACTCCAACACCACAAGAGGGCTCCCAGGGGCCCGAGAGACCAAGTAGATCACAGAGGGCTAAAAAGATACCCGAGAGGTTTCGTGATTTTGTGGTGAAATGAACTATAATATGTTAAGGTGAAGAGGTAACTTACATTTGGCAAGTTTCAAGTTCATATGTGTATGTCGACATGTATATATTGAAAAAAGAAAGGTACATGTGTGGTGAGACAGTTAGATTATATACTTGTTAGAAAGTAAGACGAGAAGAATGTTCAGTGTTGGAAAAAAAAAGACATCAAAGTTATTACAACTAAAGTTTGAGTCTAAGGAAAAGGGGGATGTCATGTATTGATATGGCTATGTCTTAATGTGATGACCTTGGAACCGGATGTTGTTGTCCGAAGGAAGCCCCATTAAGTGGCTAGTTGTAAGATGGACAGTATTCCAGATAAAGACCGTGCTTTATGTCCTGATTCAATTCAGAGTGCTCTGCCTAATTTAGTAATAAGGTGGACACACAACAAGACCTACAAAGTAAAACCGGAAACACACTGACTGTTTTACAACACAAAACGCAGGGACCCGAACAGAGCACAGAGGGAAGACACAGGTAGGGATAATAAACACGGCAACCAAACCCAAAGAACTAATACAAATTCAGAATAAACATCAAACACAAGATGAAACCAAAAAGAAACACAAAACACTGGGTCAACGACCCAGGACCATGACAAAATCACAGTTTGATGTTTAGTGTTACACTGTGGTGCTCAAGTGTTCCCTAAAGTTGAGTAGCACATTCATACTTTCAGTTTTACTTCTATACTGCTAGAATTAGTGACCTTGTTGAGTCACATCTGGAGTTTGCTTTAAGACTGGTGCTTTCCAAGATTCCCATTTTTCCTTTGATCTGGGATTTGCTCTTATCCCCCATGTTGGATTTCTCTATTGTTCTGTAACTTGCGTTATTTTAAACTGGCAGATGTTCGCACAGACAAATGCAGATAAAGTTAGTCTGAAAGCAAAAAACTGGAGAAACAGAGCGCTGATCGCTGTATCTTTAGATACTCAGTATTTGAAAGGCGCAGACTTATTTTCTACCAGCAGCTTTCCACTTAGTTCAGTTGGTTTCTTGAAGGCAAAGGGAAATTTGTAGTCCCAAAACAATTATGTTCAGCTCTCAAAACACAAATTACCTTAAAGCTGTAATTTCATAGTCACTACATGCATTATTCATAGTACATATTTTTTTTTCAATCAGCTAGAGATCCAGTTGGAAACTCTGCTCTTTGCACCTAAAAACGATTTCATTTAGTTAATCTTTTCATTTTTTGGTTTTTTTTACTTTGCTGGTGTATTATAATTATTGTGTGCCAGTGTATTTCCACTGTGAGAGCGCTTAAGAAGGCATGCAGTCAAATGCAAGCACGCTCCTAGGAACAATACCTACACACAGCTAACTACACTGAAAACAAACACATTTAAATAATGTGAGTATGCAACAGAGACTGCTGATGTGATCTCTGATCGCAGAGCAACGAGAAAGTACTGGACAGTGCAACAGTTTCTGTCTCTGCTGCATTTCTGAAGGAACAAACTATGCATGCGTGTGTGTGTGTGTGTGTGTGTGTGTGTGTGTGTGTGTGTGTGTGTGTGTGTGTGTGTGTGTGTGTGTGTGTGTGTGTGTGTGTGTGCAGTAGATGCACAGATCTGTAGACCTCAATATGAAATAGAGGCTTGTTGCACAATTTCAACACCTTCATCCATTTCATCCCCAAATTCAAATTGGACCAAATAAAATTATTTCAGAATAGATTCTGTAAGATTTTAAGATAAGAGGATGTAAGATGAGAAATGCTTTATTTAAATACTAATGCATACATATAAGATAAGCTAATCATACATAAACAAACATATAACAAATTGATTCAAAGAGTAGAATTGAATAAACATATTTTTAATAACATAAATATGAAAATCAAATGTAAACAGTTCCTTTAAACTGCATGTTTGTTATGCAGTAAAACTTCTTTCTTTATGATTTTATTAAACTCTCTTTCGAGTTTGTTTCCAACTTCTTTTTAATGGCTTCAGATTTTTATCTGCACCCATGACTGCTTTGGCTCTCTCTCGTTCAGTGCATGTGTGTTGTCTCTCTCTGGGTAATGAATGGTGGCCCATTTTTCTGACTGTCAGCCAGAAGCCCTGAGGAGGTGTGTCTCCCTGAGATCAATATCTCATTAGTTTAAGAAGCACTGCCTCTGTGTGTGTGTCCTCCCTCGCTCTCTTTATTTCCACCTCTTCACCCTGCTTTTATCGTTTACACATCCATTCCCCAAGTTTCATTCAGTTTTTAGTTTTCCTGTCAGTCACTCTGTTTTCATACTGTGTATGCTGACTCACCTGAACCCCAACAGACAAGATAATGACGCCTGGAAAAAAGGACATTTATTAGACCTTACTTGTTGCTTTTTACCAGTAAGGTGTTACTTATTTACATTTGGTAAAAGTTAATGTATTACAGTATTTGATATTTTTCATTAATCCATGCTGTGCATTAGTTCCCAGTGAATATAAAATATGTTGTCTATCGTAAAAAGGACATACAAAAAGAGTTTTCTTCTGCTGTGTGACAAAGCTCGTTGCCACAGCCTTTCACTCCATGTCTTTGTGGCCTTTGTTTGGTGCTTGGAAAACGTGATATCATCCAGATTGCATCAGTGATTAAATTACTGTAAATTTCCAAACTTTAAACAGCAATTTAAGGTTTGCAGGAGTTAAAAAAAAGGAAGGAATTAATACAAACTGTTCACGAAAATGAAAAGGACAATTTAATCAGAGTACAGCATCAAGTCAGTTAAACTCCTGGGCTATTGATCTGGTCAGTTAAGAAGCAGAGGGGGTTGCTAATCAGGTTCAGCTGCTTTGGTGATAATGACATTAACACCTGCTGCAGTAGAGGGCCAGCAATGAGACCACCCCGAGGAGCATGCCTCAGTGTTGTCAGGCATGAACACAAGTCGTACCGTTTTGATTGCTACAGTGAAGTTTCTGCGAAATAGTCTCCCCTCCTGCATCATTTTTTCACTTTGATTTTCTGGGTGTCTTTGAATGCAGCCCTCTATAGGCTCATCATTTCATTTCAACCAAATAATGTGGCATCCTTTTGTTCCCAGCAGATTACCCACTCCACATCAGTATACATATCCACCCCGATGTGTTTTCAAAGTTTTATATATCTGCAAAATACTAGCAGGCAGGCCATACATGGAACGCCATAACCAAGTGGCTGACATAGTACTCAGAAACATCTGTGCTGAGTATGGCCTGGAAGTCCCGAGGTTAAAATGGGAGACGCCTCCCAGGGTGGACAGAGATCCTGTGGGAGACTAAATACAGACAGAAAAACTGGTGATGGCTAACTAACTGGACATCGTGGTGGACAAGCAGAGGAAGACAGACTAGATGTAGCGATACCAAGTGATGGCAACATCAGGAAGAAGGAACATGAGAAGCTCGAGAGGTACCAAAGGCTGAGAAAAGAGCTGAGCTGGAGAGGACACGTTTTTTTATACAGGGTGGGCCATTTATATGGATACAGCGTAATAACATGGGAATGGTTGGTAATATTAAAGTCCTGTTTGTGGCACATTAGGCAAGGCAAGGCAAGGCAAGGCAAATTTATTTGTATAGCACAATTCAACAACAAGGTGATTCAAAGTGCTTTACAGAGACATTAGAAACAAAAACAAATAAAAAGCATGATTTAAAATTGATTAAAACAAGCAAATAAACAAACTAACTAAACACACACATTTCACACCTGTTCGCGCGATCTGAACCCTTATCGTAAGGGGAGCTACCAGTCCTTCTGTGGACGAGCTACTTTCTATTTTAAATTCCCTGAATTTAAAATACTCTCTAGACCCAGTCTAGACCCAGCTGGGGAGCTACCCAGAGCTCTAAACCCACTTAACAAACAAACAAACAAACAAACAAACAAACAAAACAGTATATGTGAGGGGGCAAACTCCTCAAGATGGGTGGTGTCCATGGTGGCCATTTAGAAGTCGGCCATCTTGGATACAACTTTTGTTTTTTCAATAGGAAGAGGGCCATGTGACACATCAAACTTATTGGTAATGTCACAAGAAAAACAATGGTGTGCTTGGTTTCAACGTAACTTTATTCTTTCATTAGTTATTTACAAGTTTCTCTTTGTTCACAGCCATTGACATGTCGAAGAGGTCAACACGTGAGGAGCGAAATTGTGTTGATTTCTGGTGAACGCAGTAACCGGGTCATTGCAGCAGATTTCAATGCAAGACCCTACGAGACCACCCATCTCCCATGCTACAGTTAGCAAAGTGCTTGCTAACTTTGGTGAAACTGGTTCAGTGTTGGATTTGCCAAAATGTGGACGCAAGAAAACTGTCACTAATGAAGAAACATCAGTGGCTGTCCTAGCTTCATTCAGCAAGAGCCCACAGCGTAGCACTCGCCGCATGTCACTGGAGAGTAGCATTAGTCGAACATCCCTTCGGCGGATATTAGCTACTCACAAATGGCACCCTTACAAACTCCAGCTACTGCAGCATCTCAGCGAGGACGACCCAGATCGGCGCACAGAATTTGCAGAATGGGCAAAACAAAAACTGGAACAGGACCCTCAGTTCAGGCAGAAGATTTTGTTCAGTGATGAGGCAAACTTTTATGTGAATGGTGAAGTAAACAAACAAAACCACCGCTATTGGTCTGACACTAACCCACATTGGATGGATCCCTCACGACTGTTGGACCAACAAAAGTGATGGTTTGGTGTGGTATATGGGGTACAACGATAGTGGGTCCATTCTTCATCAATGGAAACCTCAAGGCCACTGGATATTTGAAATTGCTACATGATGATGTGTTTCCCTCTTTATGCACTGAAGCTGGCACGTTCCCTGAGTTTTTCCAGCAAGATGGTGCACCACCACATTATGGGTGGCAGGTCCGAGCATTCCTAGATAAACAGTTTCCTGGAAAGTGGATTGGTCGTCGTGGGCCAGTTGAATGGCCCCCAAGGTCTCCCGATCTGACCCCCTTAGACTTTTATCTTTGGGGTCATCTGAAGGCAGCGGTCCCCAACCCCCGAGTCCTTTGGTAGTGGGCCGCGAGAGTTGAGGCTCGGGTGTGAAATGTATGGTTTTTAGGGTTTTTATTGGTTTTTAGCGTTATTTTGTTATCGTTTTTATTGTTAACTCTGTTTTCCTGGGTCTTTACACCTGTGTTATGAATAAATCATATTTTTTTCTGATACCGGTACTGGTTTTATTTTGTTGTATTTATCCATGACACCTTAAAGGCCGGTCTGTGGCGCAAAAAAGATTGGGGATCGCTGTTAGAGATATGAGATGTGCAACACCTGAAACTACGGATACTGGATGGCTGTGCTGGCATTTCTCCTGCGGTGTTGCTATCAGTGTGTGAAGAGTGGGAGAAGAGGGTTGCATTGACAATCCAACACAATGGGCAGCACATTGAACACATTTTATAAGTGGTCAGAAACTTGTAAATAACTAATGAAAGAATAAAGTTACGTTGAAACCAAACACACCATTGTTTTTCTTGTGACATTACCAATAAGTTTGATGTGTCACATGGCCCTCTTCCTATTGAAAAAACAAAAGTTGTATCCAAGATGGCCGACTTCTAAATAGCCACCATGGTCACCACCCATCTCGAGGAGTTTGCCCCTCACATATACTAATGTGCCACAAACAGGACTTTAATATCACCAACCATTCCCATGTTATTACGGTGTATCCATATAAATGGCCCACCCTGTACTTTAAGTAAATGACTGAAGTCTGGACCCTGGACTCTAAACTGCTGCTTTGCTGGTTACAGGCATAATTTCTCCATCCGAAATGTAATATTCACAATATAACTAACTATAACTAAAGAGATACAGCTTCAGGGTTGTCACGTCAATGTACTGTTTCAAGATAATGCAGTCATCCATGGTTGGGGTACTTCCTACATATATTACCAGTATGGACAGCGGTGGGGATTCGAGTCCTTCCAAGCAGGCTGAGAAGTGGACAGTGACAGTCGTGTGAATGGAATAAGTGAGGCGTGGAGAATACAGTATAATTCATGTGTCAACAAAAAGCACATTAGTCTTGGCGGCTTCAGAGCGCAACTTGGCATTAAAGTGTCATTTCCTGCTGAGATGGTGGTTTCTCCAATAATATTAAGATTACATCTACACGCCTTTTACTTGCTATTTTCTTCTGTGACTTCGTCATCAGCTACTTTTTATTTTGCTGCTATTTGCCTCTCGTCTTTCTTTTCCTCTTCAGTCTTTTCCTCAAAGCCTCTCCATCATTGCAGCTACTAACCATAACTCTTTATGAGTGATTATGAGTATTTATGGCAGGCTTGCTCAGTGTTGACATAAAGCACTCATGGGCTTTGTAGGAAGCTCCAAAGAAGAGCTTACTGAGAGCTGTGGAGCTTTATCCATTCCAGGCTGATCCAGACTGAGAAACAAAAATCACTTACGAGTGCGTCTCAAAAGTTTAAAATGAAATTTTATTTTTAAAAAATCATATATCCCCTGTTCATGCACAGTGTGAATATGACAGTAAAATGGATTGAGCTAGACACAGTCTACACACAGTTTATGCTGTATGAATAATACTTTATTCAAACTGAAAACTAAAAGTTATGATAATTTGAGATACTGAATTTGAGAGCTAAGAACATGTAACCCAAAGGACTCAACATGATGCAGAAGCTCACGCTTTGCTTTTTAAAGCTTGCTTCAGCACTTTTCAGCGCTCACTGCTCCGGGTCTGTGTCGGCTGATCCAGCAGCTCCTCCTCGCCGGCCCAAAGTAGCTGAAATAGGGAAGGCATGATTAAATGATGCTCGCCGGCTGTGGAAACCGGCCTTCCCTGACACTACACCCTGAACCTGCTGCACCACTCCTCCCCTGCAGCCGCACCACGCCCTGCCACACCCCCCACAACCCAACTGAAACCAGGGAGCCATCCGGCCTAGCCTACAACCCCACCCCCACGAGCGGGAGGGTAAACCAGCCCTCTGTTCGAGGTGTCGGTCATCAGCATAAAAGAGAGGGAGAAGTTAGATGTGTGGAGCAGAGGTTCCCCACAGAGAGCTTTCGTCACTCCACATGACCAGATCTGCTCATGTCCGTCAGTGTCACAATTCAAGTCCCCCTACACCATCACACCTCCTCCATGCTTCACAGTGGAAACCATGCATGTGGAGACCATCGTTCACCTTTTCCTCATCGCACAAAGACACGGTGGGTGGAACCAAAGATCTCAGATTTGGACTCATCAGACCACAGCACAGATTTCCACTGGTCTAATGTCCATCCTTGTGTTTCTTGGATCAAACAAATCTCTTCTGCTCGTTGCTTTTCCTTAGTCGTGGTTTCTTAGCAGCTATTTGACCATAAAGGCCTGATTCACACAGTCTCCTCTGAACATGTAGAGATGTGTCTGCTACTGGAGCTCTGTGTGGCATCTATCTGGGCTCTAATCTGAGCTGCTGTTAACTTGTGATTTCTGAGGCTGATGCTGAAGTTATCCTCAGCAGCAGAGGCGACTCTTGGGCTTCCTTGGGGAGGTCCTCATGTGAGCCAGTTTTGTCATAGCATTTTTTTGTGACTGCACTTCGGGACACAAGTTTTAGCAATTTTCCAGACTGACTGACCTTCACTTCTTAAAGTAATGATGGTCCCATGGTGTGCCCAACTGCATAAAGAAGGCAAGAAACTCCACAATGACCCCTGACAGGCACACCTGTGAAGGGAACCCATTTCATTGAGAGAAGGCCGAGTGCAGTCAACAAAGCAAAGGGGGGCTAGCTTAAAGAATCTAAAATATAAGACATATTTTGAGTTATTTATCATTTTTTTCTTAACTACATCATTCCAACTTTTGTTGTTATGAATGGAAATGCAGGTCATCTCATACAAAAACATGAATGTAAAATAAAACTGGAAAGTAAGAATGAAATGCAATCAAATGCAGACTGTATGTCATGTGAAAATGCCTTTTGTATTGATACAGTAGCAATCCTTTAATTAGTTTGCATCTGTGGCAGAAGATTACGTTGAGTGGAAGTAACCTGAGAAAGAGAGTCGAAGAGAGAACGAGGCAGAGAGCAGACTGTCTCGAACAGAAACAGAAAAACTCTCCAGGGACACAGACACAGGGACTTCATGTTTTATTTACTATGAGACACCATTGTTTCCAGGCAGGTGTGTGCTCCTGCGTCTCAGAAGTTTTACACACACACACACATCTATGTGTGTGTGTGTGTGTGTGTGTGTGTGTGTGTGTGTTTTTTTTGTGTGTGTGTGTGTGTGTGTGTGTGTGTGTGTGTGTGTGTGAAATAACTGCACTGTGGTACTTCCACCAAAGCATGAGCACGAGTCACGCCCCATGTTGGACAGGTGCACAGATGATGCACAGAGCCATGGTTGGGATCTACTAGCTCCTTTCCTGTTTTCCATAAAAAGCAATGTTTGTCACAGGATGGCTGTTTGTTTGTTTGTTTGTTTGTTTGTTTGTTTGTTTGTTTGTTTATGAAAATAATTGAGGATCCATCGTTGCTGATTACACTCTGCAGCCTGTGTGAGGTTTTATTACTCCTGGGATTTCAACATTTATGAACCTTAACCCACTGAGTTTAGTTCTTAAAAGTATAACCTGAATATTTGATTGATTGATTGATTGATTGATTGAATCTTTATTTTGAACATGTTGAAAAAGTATATAAAAAATAGAATTAAAAGAGACAAATGAACAAAGCAAACAAAAGGAAAACGAGCAACCACAACTCCAAATAACGTTCATGTTCAAAAAGGAGCAGGAAGAAGCTTATTTAATCCCACCCCTTTTCCACTATCTAGTATCAATAGACTACAGAAATACCTCCTTGCAATTACATTATATGTTATGTGTAATTTTTTTTTTTTATATATACACATATATGATTCTATCTATCCATACATACGTATATACACACATACGCACATATACACATTTTCAATAACCCCATTAACACCTTAAGGATACACAACCTACAATTTTTTATATATATATATATATATATATATACCCATACCAACAAACCCGTGCATGCGCACACACATGAAAATATTAGACAAGAACACCCTATCAAATCTCTACCTTTTCCCTGTACCCTGTAAAAACCATATCCTTAAACCGCTTTTTAAACTGCGCCATGCTTGGACATTGCTTCATATCTTTACTTAGTCTGTTCCACAGCTTCACTCCACACACAGAGATGCAAAAACTTTTTAATGTTGTACGGATACGAGGATGTTTTAAATTTAATTCCCCCCTCAAATTGTATCCCCGTTCCCTTTTAGAAAACATTTTTAGAATATTGTCAGGAAGCAGGTTATTTATTGCTTTATATATAATTTGTGCTAATTTTACAGTGATGAGGGATGTTTTTCTGCTTTCCTGTAGAGCGTCATTAGCAGCAGGTCTCTTTTACCTACATGTGTAATGTCCTCTCCATTGGCCCATCATCTGTTGGTTGCAAACACTTGCATCTCTTCAGCATCACTTTTTATAGCAAGCAGCATTTTAAGTGGAGGATGGCATCTCACAGGATCTCAGGGCTGAATGTGAAACTCAGTTCAAGCAAAACGTGCCTCACATGAAGCTCATGTGTTTAGGCACATGATCAGTAGTTGGCCAATGTCCCTCTGAAGGGACACGCCCACTAGGACCTCAGACGGTCCACCGCTTGGTCTTAGAACTGAAGAAGCTTCTCGGATGAGAGAAGAAACGTCTTCAAGAAACTTAAAGAAGTCCAGACGCTTTTCTTTCCAAGCTCCTTAGAGGAAAGCTAAAGTGAACTAGTGACAAGCTAACACTGACAGATAGATGACGGTGAAACAATGTGAAGGGAAAGAATTTAAGAGAACTAAGGGCTTAAATCCACACAGTAAATGGTCTGTATTTGTATAACACTTTACTTAGTGGTGGACTTTACTCAGTCCCTACGGACCCCAAAGCGCTTTACACAACATTCAGTCATTTACCCATTCACACACACATTCACACACTGCTAATGGCAGCTACATTGTAGCCACAGCTGCCCTGGGGCGCACTGACAGAGGCGAGGCTGCCGGACCACCACCAGTAGGCAACGGGTGAAGTGTCTTACCCAAGGACACAATGACCAAGACTGTCAGAGCCTGGGCTCGAACCGGCAACCTTCTGGATTACAAAATGAACTGCCAACTCTTG
Source organism: Diplotaxodon limnothrissa (assembly GCF_057381915.1). Classification (NCBI taxonomy): domain Eukaryota; kingdom Metazoa; phylum Chordata; class Actinopteri; order Cichliformes; family Cichlidae; genus Diplotaxodon; species Diplotaxodon limnothrissa. The sequence continues at coordinate 1,611,674 of NC_140603.1, forward strand.
AGCCAGGAGCCAGGCCTCAGCGAACATGCTAAAATGTCCTCCAGTCAGTTCAGTCTGTCATCCAGTCTCCTGTAGTTCAGTCGCCCGTTGCCCAATCTCCTATCCAGTCTCTGGCCCAGTCACTCATTTATCATCCTGTTCAGCTCCCTGTCCTGCAGTCACAACATTCAGAGCCAGCTGTGAGCTCTCTCACTCCTCAGCCAGGGGTTTCCGCACCCTCTGGCCCAGCCGCTCTTCAGCCAGGGGTTCCCGCACCTGCTGGCCCTGCAGCCGCTGCTACACCGCCGGCGGCTTCCACGCCGTCGCTGGCAGCCGCAGCATGGACAAACAGTATATCGACTACTTACAACAGTGTGCTGTAAATCAAATAGTTCAGTTCAGTTTGGTTCTTTTTATGCTTTTAGCACTAACGTTAATATTCAGATTAAGTCCAACGCGTTCACATGCATTCACCTGCTGTCAGTCAGAGCTTTATTCTCAGTTTACCTGTCCAGTGATTTATCACCTTTGAGCTATCAGTGAGACCCACCAAGGCTCAGAAAAGTCTGATGTAGAAATATCAATAATATTTGAAACGAAAAACAATTTGATTTTGTCCTGTTAGCATTTTGCTAAATTGTTTTGGAATGAGATTTTTGCTCCATTTGAATGAAATGCTGCCTTACCTGAACGAGATGACTTTTGGAATAAAACCCAATATTTACCTGATGTGTCAGCCTCCGGATTTACAGCAGCATGTCTGTGTGCTGTGTGAGCTCTGCCCTGCTGCTCATGTGGTCACAGGAAGGTAACAGCAGCAAAGGAAAAGTCTACTGTATTTGGGGACGATGCAGTCATCGCTCGACGTTGTTAAAAATGTGTACGCGTGTATTCTCGTATTTCAGTTCAGACTGTGAGATGCAGCAGTTACTGGGTTTGTGTGGTTTTGCACACAGTTCCCAGTCAGCCTCAGAGCCTCTGGGGGTCTCTCTGCCTCTTTCTCTATGAGCAAACCAGGCGAGCAGCAGATCCATGACAGAGACTCTGGTGTCATCTCAGAATCAATAAAGCAGCAGGACGAGTAACTCCAGGGTGTGTGTGTGTGTGTGTCTGTGTGCGTGCATACGTGTGCGTGTGTGTTTTCCTGTTGTCAGTCTTCTTGCGATGGTCAGCAGGATGAGGCTGTTTATGTGCACCGATCATGTTGCAGAGAGAAATCTCCGTGCACCCGCGTGCACACACTGAAACACACAGGAGGGAGAGTGGACTGGAAGGTTGGTGGTTCGAGTCCGTTCTACTCCAGTGAGCATCCCAAATACTTTTGGGCCAGATACTAACCACATGTTACTCTGATGCATCCACCAGTGTGTGATGTTAAACAGAAAACATTTACATGAAGAAGAAAGTGCCTGTGTGAATGAGGCGTGTTGTATAAAGTAGAAAAGGTTTGACTTTACAACTTACATTTGTGCCAGGGCTACAGGTCCATCAGCTGATTAACTGAAACTGTAGTTCTCGCCTGTTTCCCAGTGAAGGCCTGCAAACTCTCTAATTCCTGTTTACAGCGGCAGAAATGAACGACAGCGTGGAGCGTTTGTTCTCTACAAGCAGCAGCTCAAACTGGCAGCTGGAAGAAAGACCAATGTAGTGTTGATTTGTTACTTGCATTTTCTTCTCTATTGTTTCCTGTTTTTCACATTCAGCCTTTTATGGAATGTTTTATCCACTGCCTTTAACTGCTTTGACTAACACACACACACAGATGTAGCAGGGGTTCAGCTGGTTGTGGATGACCGTACACCACAGAATATTCCTACACATGCTCGGGAAGCCCATCCCTATAATAAAAGCAGTTAGCACTGTTGCCTCACAGCAACAAGCTCCTGAGTTCAGGTCCACCGTGAGGTTCTCCTGGGTACTCCGGCTTCCTCCCAAAAATGTGCAGTCAGTGGGATTCGGTTAACTGATGTCAATGTTTGAATGGTTGTCTGTCTCTGTGTGTTAGCCCTGTGACAACCTCTTCAGGGTGTGCCCCGCCTCTAGTCCTGTGGTAGCTGGGATAGGCTCCACCCCCTGTGACGCTGACCCTGGATACAGTGTTGCCAACTTAGCGACTTTGTCGCTATATTTACCGAGTTTTCAGACCCCTTAGCGACTTTTTTTCCAAAAAAGCGACTAGCGACAGATCTGGCGACTTTTTCTGGTGTTATTGGAGACTTATGACGACTTTTTGACGTGAAAGGGCGTGTTGCTCTTACTCTCAGCAAGCAGCGGTGTGGCCGTGGGCACCTCACCCGTGCTAAAGCGCTCACGGGCAGAGGATAGTCCTCCCCCAGCTGTAGGAGATGTTCACACCTATGCGTCCAAACTGCAAATGAATCGCGCATGAGCGAAGCCCCTGCTCCCACACTGACTGTAACGCAGTCAGTTCTTCTTTTACTCTTATGCTGTTTTGTGGATCACGAGGTTTAAAACTACTTATAAACACACACACACACACACAAAGTAACTCCACCAGAGTGCCTATTTCGGGTCACTTTTGCGGGTCGAAGCCCGGATAAAGGACCAGGGTTGGAATTGTGACATTAAAAAAACAATAAAAGAAATTTAATTTGTAGTTCTAAATGAACTCTAAATGCATTTAGGACATTTTTTGCTCACTTTATGTCTTTTCCACGATGTTATTTCTCTCTCCAACAGCGTAGGTTACAATTACATTAGCATGACCAATTATGCAAATTAGGTGATGATGTCATTTAGCGACTTCTAGCGACTTTTAGGACAACCAATAGCGATTTTTCTTACTGAGGAGTTGGCAACACTGCCTGGATAAGCAGAAGAGAAAGGATGGAGAGATAAATAACTTCCTCACATGTTTAATTAGTAAACAGATTTCCAAATAGTGCTGGTTAGCATCTTATGCTAACTCATCTACCAGATCTTTAAATCTGTATGTTCTGAATATAAAAAAGTGATTATGCATAAAAACATTAACGGTGTAGTACCTGCATGTGTTTGTGAGCACATACAGTGGGGCAAAAAAGTATTTAGTCAGCCACCGATTGTGCAAGTTCCCCCACCTAAAATGATGACAGAGGTCAGTAATTTGCACCATAGGTACACTTCAACTGTGAGAGACAGAATGTGAAAAAAAAATCCATGAATCCACATGGTAGGATTTGTAAAGAATTTATTCGTAAATCAGGGTGGAAAATAAGTATTTGGTCAATAACAAAAATACAACTCAATACTTTGTAACATAACCTTTGTTGGCAATAACAGAGGTCAAACGTTTACTATAGGTCTTTACCAGGTTTGCACACACAGTAGCTGGTATTTTGGCCCATTCCTCCATGCAGATCTTCTCGAGAGCAGTGATGTTTTGGGGCTGTCACCAAGCAACACGGACTTTCAACTCCCGCCACAGATTTTCTATGGGGTTGAGGTCTGGAGACTGGCTAGGCCACTCCAGGACTTTCAAATGCTTCTTACGGAGCCACTCCTTTGTTGCCCGGGCGGTGTGTTTTGGATCATTGTCATGTTGGAAGACCCAGCCTCGTTTCATCTTCAAAGTTCTCACTGATGGAAGGAGGTTTTGGCTCAAAATCTCACGATACATGGCCCCATTCATTCTGTCCTTAACACGGATCAGTCGTCCTGTCCCCTTGGCAGAAAAACAGCCCCATAGCATGATGTTTCCACCCCCATGCTTCACAGTAGGTATGGTGTTCTTGGGATGCAACTCAGTATTCTTCTTCCTCCAAACACGACGAGTTGAGTTTATACCAAAAAGTTCTACTTTGGTTTCATCTGACCACATGACATTCTCCCAATCCTCTGCTGTATCATCCATGTGCTCTCTGGCAAACTTCAGACGGGCCTGGACATGCACTGGCTTCAGCAGCGAAAACGTCTGGCACTGCGGGATTTGATTCCCTGCCGTTGTAGTGTGTTACTGATGGTGACCTTTGTTACTTTGGTCCCAGCTCTCTGCAGGTCATTCACCAGGTCCCCCCGTGTGGTTCTGGGATCTTTGCTCACCGTTCTCATGATCATTTTGACCCCATGGGATGAGATCTTGCGTGGAGCCCCAGATCGAGGGAGATTATCAGTGGTCTTGTATGTCTTCCATTTTCTGATGATTGCTCCCACAGTTGATTTTTTCACACCAAGCTGCTTGCCTATTGTAGATTCACTCTTCCCAGTCTGGTGCAGGTCTACAATACTTTTCCTGGTGTCCTTCGAAAGCTCTTTGGTCTTGGCCATGGCGGAGTTTGGAGTCTGACTGTTTGAGGCTGTGGACAGGTGTCTTTTATACAGATGATGAGTTCAAACAGGTGCCATTCATACAGGTAACGAGTGGGGGACAGAAAAGCTTCTTACAGAAGACGTTACAGGTCTGTGAGAGCCAGAGATTTTCCTTGTTTGAGGTGACCAAATACTTATTTTCCACCCTAATTTACGAATAAATTCTTTACAAATCCTACCATGTGAATTCATGGATTTTTTTTTTCACATTCTGTCTCTCACAGTTGAAGTGTACCTCTGGTGCAAATTACTGACCTCTGTCATCATTTTAGGTGGGGGAACTTGCACAATTGGTGGCTGACTAAATACTTTTTTGCCCCACTGCATAATCCTGGCATTAGCAGCTCAGCTCACTTTGACTCTCTCCACTGCCTGTGCTCTTTACCTGGCCTCTCTGGCTGCACTGCTCATGCTGCTATCAGCTTCTTTGCATGTTGCATTTGGTTTGAAGGATTTCTGTTTGTTTCTGCTAACAGTCAGTGCCATCAGCCTGTTAGACAGATCTAGTTTGATTTTAGCTTAAAGTTTCTTTAAACATCAGTAACATCTCTGGAAATAATCATGCATGATAACTCAGAATAAAGCCAGTGAGCAGACGTATCCCTTCCTGTATTCGTGGGTCATGTCATATTCCACTGTGATGACGAGGATGTTAGAAAGGCAGGCATGTAGCTATCAGGTCCTTTCCCTCCATCTATAACACCAGCAGTCTCCTGTAATGCCTTCCTTACTGTATGCTAGCAGCTTAGCCTGAGCAGCCACTTCAGCGGTGCACTGATTCATGGTTTACATTAGTCTGAGTTTGCATCACGCTAAGAACCTCTAGGAGACTGGTACATAAATACAAAAGTGCATAGAGATGCATATGCACACACCCAAACTTACACTTACTTATTTTACAACTGGCCCATTAGTCTTTCATTGTTCCCTTCCACCACTGACACAAGCTGATAATGCTAGCTTCGGTTATTCTCAGCTCAGCAGTTTTAGCTGAAGTTCTGTGGAAACAGTGAAGGTCGATGTGTAAGTGCGTCCTCCTCTGTCGAGCGCAAACAGCAGGGTGCACGCCATCGGGTTTAAACTATGTGTGTTTTTCTTTGGAGTTGGACATTGCCTGCTTTTTGTTCAGTTTTGTTGTAGTCCTTGTACCTGACCGTCTGTTCTCAAGCACATTTATATGAATGTTTTCTTCTTCTTTTGTTGGTTAATCACCAAACCAAAGAATCATACAGGCGAAAAACAAAAATCTCAAGATGTGGATAGAAAAACACGGATTGCAGCACTATTAGTCTTGGACTGGCCTCCACAGAGCCAATGATAGTGCTCCCCAGAGTGTGGCTGGTTAGTGTATTTATGCTTCTGTAAACTGCGTTGTGTTGCTTTCCTGTGTCTGTGCCATGCCATCTTTTGTGTCTTGGAAAGTCCAGGGAGACATAGCAGGTACTGGCCCTGGGGGCAGCCAGGAGTGCTATAGAAAACCTCTCATCTGGCTGGGGTTATTGTTTGGAGAAAGTCCTCTCGTGGCCTGAAGCTTTGGATTTGCCGGAGATAGCAGCGCTGAGATGGAACTAAAAATGGACAAACAGTATTTGTGAGATTGAGAGCGAGCAGTGCTGTGCTTTATGATGCCAAAAGGCTAGATGCTGTTGTTCGTTGTAGCACTAACCCGTGAAATAGAGTTCACCGTCTCAGAGACGGCAGCTTACCTCACACACCCAGAGCCATTTAGGTGTTTACGAAAAGAAGGGGATCCACTCACATAAGATCCACAGATCTGTGGACACACACACACACACACACACACACACACACACACACACACACACACACACAAGCAGCACGTCTAGTTTCACGTGTGATAGCTTAATGTAATTTTATCTCATTAGTCTTTAGTCTCACCGTTATCACCTGCCTCTTTCTTTCTCTCTTCTCGTTGTTTACAGCACATCTAATCCCTGACTTACTCCAGGGGTTAATTGTATTTGGCTCCTTCAACTTCTGCCTTTCTTTTCATCTCTTACCTTCTCCACCACCCTTTCTTCCTTTTTTCCTTTTCCTTCCATGCATTTCATGTTCAATTACCAAACTGCCATCACCAGCCATGTAGAAGAGAGAATAAAGCACATGCAACCAGGAAAACACACACGGTCCTTGCATGTAATGTGAGAAAGGCTTCATCCATTTATGCATACCTCATTTAAATGTTCCTATTATGCGTCCCCTCGGAGGATGCATGCAGATGGACAAGCGGCGGTGGTGTTGTTGGAAACTTGTGGGAAACACACACATGCACCACAAGCATGAATGCGTGTGCAGCCAGAGTTTTGCTGAGGCTGAGGTCTTGCTCCTTTGCAAGCCATAAAGATCAGTGGCCATAACACACAGCCAAGCATACTGCAGTATACGGCTACAATCAAGTTTTTATGTGTATCTGGCACAATAAACGAGAGTGAGAAGTGAGACGGCCATTCTGCATACACCGGGTATTCAAAAAGTACGGACAGTCAACTGTGAAGATGGGAAATGCAGCCACGGGAAAATAAAAGAGAGCCGCTCAGTAGACAGAGCATCGCCCCGTGCTCGAGGGCTTTCTTCTCTCTGAAAAGACACAAAGTAGCATTTTAAGGGCATTCGACTAATTCCACCACATCTAAGCTGAAAAATGTAAACACTTAAAAATCTGCTTGATGATTTCTGAATCTATATTTGTTCTTCTTCCTTGTCCTTAATGGCAGCATGCACTGAAGCTGGACTGGGTGTTTCATGTTAGAATGAATGAAACTGTACCGCCTGATCCAACGTGATCTGATGCTGGGAGAACTTTCCTCTGGACTCTGGAAACAGAGTGTGTGAAAAGGCCTGTCATCACTTTTATATACACAGAAGCCAATATGTCGACTTTCCTAAATCACTGACAGGTGACTGAGTGCATCAGTGCGGTTGATCATCGACTCCTCTCTGCTTTGTCCCTGCTCTCACCACCAGCTCACCTGGCTGGAGGAAGCATCACAGACGCAGAGCTAAATGCTAACGTGAAATGAAAGGTGTTCTTGTTGTCTGGAGAAAATTAAGGTGAAAGACTTTTGATTTGGTGGTCTGTCTTTCTGTCCGTGTACAAAGCCAGCAGACTAACCCTGACCCTCGAGCAGGTTTTTCTGCCCTTGGCCTTTTTATTCTTCTCATTATTAATAAGAGTTTGACTTCTAGTGTGGTACCAAAAACACGTAGTTACTATAACATCATCATTAAAAACCCTTAATAGAGCAAACTCAGAGTTTAGGTGGAGATGAGTCTAAAGTTTGACAAAATAGATGGAACTGGTCCAGATCTTTGGAACAGTGATGACTGTGCTCGTCATGCTGTTGCACTCCAGGCTGGAGCACCAGGTTCAGCTGTCCAGTGGTTCATGTTCTTCCTCTCTGATAGAAGTTTCTATGTCAGCATAGTTGACCTTACTTCCACCTCTGCTGCCCTCCCCTGGCGGGACCACAAGGCTCCAATCCTGGAGTTGAAACATACTGGTGTGTTCTCTATCCAGCCTTTATAATGTCTCAAATACAGCAATGCACTTTTTTATCAGAAGCACACATCACTGCATCCAGTCAATCCATTTCAAAATCCTTTTATTTACTTTTAAGGCTGTTTTCAGCCCTGTAGTGGTGTGGACCACAGTCTGTACGGGACAGCAGCTAGCAGCCATGTCAAAGTAAATTCTGTGTTCTCCAACAGCTCTTCCAAGTTTACAAAGTCGGCAGCTTGTTGGGACCAGAGTAAACGAACTACAAATCTCTTAATGGCCGTGCCCATTTAATCTACCTAAACTGCTGCATCTGATTCTCAGGGCTCAGGAGACCAGATGCTTCTAGATGTTCCAAACATGCCGTGCACACTCAGAGGGGATGGAGCTTTCTCAGTTGGGGCTCCAAATATGTGGAACAATATGCAGTTATTTTGCAGGCTTGTTCACTTCCTGTTCTTAAATTTCTAACATCGGTGTCTGATGTTAGAAATCGTTACATCCTCCTTTATTGTTTCACTTCACCGTGCCTTTTACCCTTTGGCCTGTTTGCCCTTCATGTTCGCTTTTACTGAACAGCACTTTGCTCACCCCTGATGTTTTTATAAATAAAGGGGGATGTGTGGAATATAGAACTGTGGTCAGAGGTTTACATCCACCCATCACACACATGCATGTTAAAGTAATTTATTTTGCATTCATTCATTTCTTTTCTATCAGGTTTCACCCTTTCAAAGCATGGACCCAGGACCTCTGGGGCTGTGCTGTTAGATCAGTCACAGGTACTTTGGGGCTTGTAGGTCTGTGAGGATCAGACTTATTCCCACAAACTCAATCACTTTGTCATCTGGGGAGAGTACAGTAACATCCATGTGAAAGCATGTAACACTATCTCTGTCACGTTTGCTGGTGCTGGACTCAAAAGGCAGAACTCTAAACTGTGCAGTCAGACAAGTGGGTTTATTTACAACACCAGTGATATCTACATACGATGAGGAAGAGAGAAGAGGGCTCCGGGGATTCCAAGGGCTGGGGAAAGGGAACACACGCTCACCCTCCACTTCACACAGTCTGAATCCAGAATTCACATCGTCCACTCCAACACCGTGATCACTTTCACTCACGTTCAGCCGAGAAGGCTCCAGGGAAGGTCCATACAGGGGAGGTGGAGACAGACGTCAGAAAAACACTCAGGAACACCGGGAGAACACGAGAGACTGAGCTGGGCTACACTAACACTACTCAGTACAACGCTTCAGTGAGGAACACCACTCCAACCAGGCCTTAAGTGCGGTCGGTGTTCATGAGCTGTGATGAGCCACAGGTGGGTGTGCAGAACAGGTGAAGGCAGCCGCCGCCATGGCGGACCAGAAAAGCACCGCATCCCAGGACAGCCACTGGCAGGTCATGACAATCTCACATTGTGTCAGACACACACACACACACGAGTAAATTTAAAAATAATACACAGCATAATTCCAGATTTTGATCAGCAACATCGACGGCAACTGCAGTCATCGGTCAGGGCGTTTGCTACAGTCTCACAGCATTTGTGTCAACGAGGCAACCAGAGGCCAAAAACAGTCAGACTTACTAAAGTAACCTAACAACACGTGTAATGTCTGTAAGCATGAAACTCACGAGGGAAGCTCATTACCACAGGTCCTCGGTCATTTCTCCATTCAGCTCTAGATGTATCACACACAGACATATTACAGTGACAGTGCATACTTGAAACATAAATGGGTTACAATCCCGCTGTCCTTCACAATGACACAATATTCGGACTTCAGAGCTTCAACTTTTGGCTCAAATGACAGAACAAAGTCAGGAAGTACAAGTCATATATTTCCCATCAACGTCTCTCAGATAATGCAACTAATTTTAGTGCAGCATAAGATTACTGAGTAAATATTCACAGCTTAAACTGAATCAGGAAAAGGTTTAAATGTCTGTAATGGCTTAAACATGTCCTACACTCTTATAATCTGTCACATGTATACCTACCAGCCTCTGTCCAGGCTGCATCTGTTCAGTCTCAGGAGTGCTGTGGACTCACAATTTATGATGCAAACACAAATACGTTTATTGTTATTTGTGTAGATGGACAAAGGAAATGCAGGAAGTGTGAACGTTTTGGGGGGTATGAAATAAAAAAGTCAGTGTAGCTGGTTCATCAGAATAAACCTTAAGGACTCTTTTTAGAACACACACAGACACACACAGAAACACACACACACACACACTCACACACAGAAACACACAGAAACACACAGACACACACGCACACACACACACACACACACACACACACAGACACTCTCTCTCACACACACACACACACACACACACACACACACAGAAACACACACAGACACTCTCTCACACACACAGACACTCACACACACACTCACACACACACACACACACACACACACACTCACAGACACACACTCACACACACACACACACACACTCACACACACACACACAGACACTCTCTCACACACACACACACACACACACACTCACAGACACACACTCACTCACACACACACACACACACAGAAACACACACAGACACTCTCTCACACACACAGACACTCTCTCACTCACACACACACACACACACACACACACACACACACACACACACACACACAGACTCACACAGACAGGTGATTAAAATGTGCTTGTAGGTGAAAGAGAATCCTCACAGTGTTCCTACAGGCTGCTGCTTACCAGGAAAGTAGAGACGCAGAAGATGGTGAAGGGTTGTGTGTCTGTCTTCTCAGCATCATGTAAGATAAATGTTCTTTGAAACAACACAATTGGTGTTTTCGTTAAATGTCACAGAACCTTTACTGTGTGCACATTCCAGTATAATGTCTTTGCTTATTTTCACCACTCAGTCTTTTAGCAGTGCAGCATGTCCCAGTCCAGTTTTACCACTGCATAAAAGAAGTCCTTTTTTCTTCACTCATCTTCAGCTAAATTGTCCTTGTCTGTTAGTCTGGTTTGAAGTATGCACATTGCCATTGTGCTCCGCCAACTCAGTGGCATTTTGATACCCTCCCTTCTTTAATGCCCTCTCTATGGAGAAGTACAATGACATCCCAAGGTTTCAACCACAGCTCATCCCATCAAATATTACCCAAGTATGGGAGCAGTCCCTGATCTCTTATCGCGGTCCTGCAGTGGAGCTTCATTTGCCATCTGGTAAACCCCATGGATATACCTAGATCAGCATGAGGAGTCATTTACACCATGGTGAGATAAGTGCTGCCTGAAAATTGGTGGAATCCAGTCAGACTTGCTGATTATAGTTGACAGCTCTTTGCAACTATAAGGTAATTAGGGAATATCAGGATAAAGCAGAGTGATCTGGAAATTACACAAACATCGTGGTGTCTGAAAAAGACCATCGAAAGGAGAAACGATGCAGGATAAATCAGTCATTAGTATCAGCATCATCAGGTAGTATGTGCACAACTGAAATTACTCCCATGCTTTCAGAGCAATTAAAATGAAATCTCCTGAACTATTGAACAGCAGAAGTACTGTAGTCAGTGTTTAATGAGCAGTGATGGGAATAACGGCGTTACCAGTAACGGCGTTACTTTTTTCAGTAATGAGTAATCTAACTAATTACTATTTCTTTCGTTACAACGCCGTTACAGTTACTAACAAGAAAATGTGGTTACGTTAGTAGCTGTGTTCAGGTTACCGCAGTTTATATCAGTTGCACGGAAGTAGCTGTAAGTAATCTGGACGCTGCATCTTTAAGCAGCTGTGCGCGCTCCCGCGGACGGCAATCACTTTCTGCCCGATGATCACTTTTTGGCACAACACCTGGAGCTAAGGAGGCAAAACAATCGCACGAGTGCTGCTGTTTGACTGAGGAAGAATAAAGGAGTCGTGGTAAGACAATCACATGACCACTTAAAGACAAAGCAACAAGGTGACATATACCAGCTTATAAACTGTGTTGATCGGCCACGTAAAACCAGAGTCATGATAAACAATATATATGCGGTGTTTTTACCTCAATAGTTCCGTCACTTTTACTGTCTAAGGACAGCGCAGCGAGACCTCTGCTTATGAGCAAAGAAAACCCCCAAAAAGACAAACAAGAAACAGCCAAACAGTGTTTGGAGTGTGTACTTAATGTGCTGTCTTGTGTAGTTGACGTGTAGTGTTGTGGATAGTTTTGTGTTGTGTGTCAGAACAATGAGGCAAAGAAATATCACTTTTTCTACTCGGATTTTACGTTATATGTCTGATTTTAGATCAATTGTGTTAATACAGTAAAAATGAACACATAACTATAAATTCAGACACGTGAGGTTGTGCTGATGATACCAAACACGGCAAATAAATAGTTTTTAAAGGTGAAATGTGGAGGAAACATCAAAAGTAGTTAAAAATGGCCAATTATAACCTGGACCCCAGAGTGGTAAACATTTTTTTTAAGTAACGCAATAGTTACAAGTAATTAATTACTTTTAGAATCTTGTAACTCAGTTACTAACTCAGTTACTTTTTTGAAGAAGTAACTAGTAACTATAATTAATTGCTTTTTCAAAGTGACTTGCCCAACACTGTTAATGAGTGCTCCGTGCAGGAGAGAAACAAGTGGCAGTTGGAAGTGGTCGGTCAGATTGGTGTGACTGAAACACTCCACCGTCTCCAACATAGTGTGGTTATGGAGCACTCTATGTTATCAGGGTCGCGGAGGCTGGAGTCTCAGCTGTAATAGAGTGAGAGGCGGGGTACACCCTGGATGTATCGCAGTCTGTCGCAGGGCCAACACGGACAGACAGCCGTTCAGAATCACCCAGAGTACCTGGAGAGAACCTATACAAACTCCACACAGAAAGGCTCCAACCAAAAGACACCACAGAGTAAGTAGACTAGTTCAGACGCTTACCACTTCACTAGCTAAACAACTAGCTTTGGTGACGGCTAAACATCAATAGTACTAGGAGAATGACACTCTCCGGGTCATCATGGCTTAATGCTCTTTCAGCCTCTGAATCCACTTCTTCCTCCTCTGCCCTCCTGATGTTAATAAAAATTTTCAGTTAACTCTGTTAAACGTTTTTTCTGCATCTAGAGACAATACTGTTGTGGGTTGCGTGCTTCTCCCATACACTCTTGCAGTATTGCTCTGTCTCCAGCCTTGGTGGTGCTGTGCTGATACTGTTCCCCTGCCACTGTGAGAACACCTTGGTTGGTTCTCTGGAGAACCATGTGCCTTCTATTTCTCGGGTATACCAAATCAAGCGGCAGGCCAAGGCTCTGAGTCTTTGCTTGGCAGACTCAGTGACATTACGTTCTTATCTCCCTACTATTAACACTAACAAAATTCACTCTTCTATGATACTATCTTGCTTGGCTGCTGCCTCTAAACATGCGTTGGTGGTTCTCGGTGTGCGGAGCTGGATGCTCGGGTATGTACTGTAATCTGATTGTTCTGTAAACTGTTTGAAATGTTGTTGTTTTTAATGCCTTGGCTGTATTTTTAGGTAAATAGCTGCAAAGGTTGTACAAAGGTTTTTAAAATTTACAATTTATTTTGCATTACAAGATACGAAAAGGATTTATTGTATATGTTTGTGGTTTTTACAGTAAAAAAATATAACTTTTTCTACTCTGGTTGTATGTTTTATCTCTGATTTTAGATGAATTGTGTTAATATAGTATGTCAAAATGGAAAAAATAAATGTAAATTCAGACATGTGAGGTTGAGCTGAAAAGAACGACACCAAACAAGGTGAGGTAAATAGTTTTTAAAGGTGAAATGTAAAATTAAAAGTAGTCAAAAATGGCAGATTATACCGTGGACCCCGGACAGTTAAATAGAAACAGACAGTTTTGCATTTTGCAGCTGTTTCCTGCTTATTACACAGAAACTACCAGAGGTAATAACGTGGTAATAACTTATTACCACATTATTACATTCCTGTTTCTTTCTTGTTACCCTAAATAATGCAGTATATAACACAAACTAAATATATATGGTTGAAGTTGAGGTGCCCATGTTATCAAACATAAAACTTTGTGATTGCTGAGAGAAATTCCAATAAAAGTTTCCACAGGCGGGAATGATTTCCTGTGTCATTCAGTGGGACAGTTGGGAAATCTCAGTCTCTCACTGAAGGTTTTCCTGAGGCTAGCATGCATGTCAGGAAGGGGGGATATTGTCCAGCATTCTCCTTATCTTGGAAAAATCTGCGTCTCTGATACTACCTTAAGAAAGTCCAGTCCAGTTCAGTTTACTGGGCATTTATGCTCCTCCACAACAACCACATCGACTCGCTGAATTAAAACAAGGGTCGCAGGTTTCTTGATTCTTATAAAGTCTACAATCACTTCCTTGGTCTTTGCCACGTTGAGCTGCAGATAATTCTGCTCGAACCGCTTGACAAAGGAGTCGACCACAGCCCGGTACTACATCTCATAGCCCTTACTGATGCATCCAACACCAGAGTCATCAGAAAACTTCTGAAGATGGAGGTCTCTGTGGTGTAGAGGGTGAAGAGGAAAGTGGGAGAGGACGGTCCCTTGTGGTGCCCCTGTGTTGCTGATCACCTTGTCAGACACACAATGTTGAAGACGTACATATTGTGGTCTTCCTGTCAGGTAATCAACAATCCAGGACACCAGAGAAGCATCCACCTGCATCCCTGTTAGCTTATCACCCAGGAGGATCGGCCTGATGGTGCTGAATGCGCTGGAAAAGTAAAAGATCATGACCCTCGCAGTGCTCGCCGGCTGGTCCAGATGGGTGTAGATGATTGAGAAGGCAAATGATGGTCGATGGTGTCCTCAACTCTACAGTAGCACTCGTAAGCAAAGTGAAGGGGACTCTGATGTGGCCGGACTATAGGTCAAATCTAATGATGAGTCTTTCCAGGGTCTTCATGACGTGGGAAGTCAGTGCCCCAGGCCTGTAATCCTGGGGGCCACTGGGACGTGGCATCTTTGGTACAGGGACGAGGCATGATGTCTTCCACAGCACTTGGGCCCTCTGTAGACCCAGGCAGAACAATTTCTGAAAGACTCCACAAAACTGGGGGCAGACTTGCCTTCATTTGTCTTCGAACCTGGCTGTGAGTGAAAGTGACAAATGAGGGAGGGGTGTCAGGACTTTCACAGAGACGCAGTGGAGTAGCTGCGGATCGGAGGCTGACTACAGGTAGGTTAATAGGGGGGGGTGAGCATTACCTGCAGTGTTGGATCTGTTGAAAAACACATTCAACTCGTTTGGTCTGCCCCCAACTCCCCTGCTGTTAGTGAATCCAATGATGGTCTTCATGCCACTGCACACCTCTCTCATGCTGAGTTTCCTCTCTAGCTTTCTCTCAAAATGATTATTCGTCTCACTGATCATGCCCTTCAATAACACCTGAACCGTTCTCACCTCCACTCTATTGCCCCCTCTGAAGGCCCTATGATCTCATTAGTCACCCATAGGTTATTATTTTAGCAACCATGGAGAGTCCGAACTGGAACAATGGAGTTGGTGCAGAAGGTTATGTAATCAGTGATACACTCAGTAAGCCCACTCATGTCCTCACCGTGAGGCTCACAGAGTGTGTCCCAGCCCTGTAGTTCTGCCAAGGCCTCCTCTGACCATCTCCTAATGTTCACAGGCTCCCTCTTCATAGACACGTAGCAGGGTGAGGTGAATCAGGCTGTGACCTGACCTACCCAGTGGGGGAGGTAGGAGGAACTGTGTGTGTCCTTGACATTAGCATGCAGTAGGTCTAAAATTCTCTCCCCCTGGTGGGACAGACCACGTACTGTGTGAAAGTTGGCACCGTTGTGTCCAAGGTGACATGGTTTGTAACCGGGCTATGGCAGAGTGGAGAAGGTCCCATGCAGCTGTGGAGTTAGCAGGGGGAGGAACACAGACAACCACCAAGATCACAGGGGCAAATAATACAGCCAAGAGCGCACAATCCAGTGTCCAGACAACAAATCTGTTCTTTGACTGTTACAGCTACACCACCGGTTGTTAACAAAAGCATCAAGCCTGCCCCCTCCTTTCTACTTACCATTCGCAGCGCTATCAGCCCGAACAGTGTGGAAGCTTTCCACAGATGCATTGTCATCGGGAATTTCCTGGTGCATCCCTGATTCTGTGAAGCACATCAAGCTACATTCCCAATATTCCTTCTGACTCCTGGCTCCTCCATTGTATTTGGTAGCGACTGAACATTGCCCATTACGACAAGAGACAGCTTAAGCTCCCTCGACTCTCTAGGTCACACCGCAGGCACCACGATCCCGTTCTTCAATGAAAGTAACAGTTGTGTCACGACAAGGAGAATAAAAACTGTAAAACTGAGAAGTTTTAGAGAAAACTAATACAGTGAGCTCTGGGAATACTTAACCCAGCTTAATTCATCCCAGTCAGTACATCCCAGTCAGTATAAAAACACAGGACACAAGATACCCTGTCTCATACTGTGTGAATACTTGTCCAGTATACTCAGGTATACTAAATTACCATCTGATGTGTGTTTGCGTATTTTTGTTTGTGTAATGTTGAATCCACACACACACACACACACACACACACACACACACACACACACACACACACACACACACACACACACACACACACACACACACACACACACCAGGAGAAAAGATTTCCTCTCCTTTCAAAGTGCTGCTGTGCTGACGTATTGACCCGTGCTGTCTGACATTAGACATCAGCCTTGTGAGCCGTGCTTGTGCCACGCGTATGTTTGCTACAAGATGTGTTAAAATGTGTTGCTATGGCTAAGCCTGTTCTCTGTTTTTCTGCTTATCTAACAGGGCAGCGAACGCCTCTTCTCTCTGACCATTTGGACGTACATGGAGACCCCCACTTGGCCAGGTCAGTGTGCCTGTGTGTCTGTTACACTGAGTCAAATGATCTGTATGTTCCAGGATTAGTGAGTTAACTGATACAATCTACTGCACAGCTACCACAGTGTGTGTGTGTGTGTGTGTGTGTGTGTGTGTGTGTGTGTGTGTGTGTGTGTGTGTGTGTGTGTGTGTGTGTGTGTGTGTGTGTGTGTGTGTGCGCAGCTGGCTGTCTTTGCAAGTGTGTCTGTGTGCACAGGGGGAGAATGTGCTGACTGCAGTCCTTTGGTTCTGGGCATGCCCATTAGAAGTGGCTATAAATCGTGAACGCAGTGCTCTCACTGTGTCAGCAGTCGGGCCAATGAATGGATATTAAACGCCACAAAAAAGCCTCTTTAATTCTGCCTGCATCCGCCACACCACTGCACACTCTTTGCCTCTTTCTCTTTATCTAGCTACCTATCTATCCATCCACCTTTTTTCTTTCTTGTTTTCACTTCTCGACCCCACCCCGCCCCCATCCCCTCAGCAACATAAAAAAGAAGTGGGTGCTTCAGCCCTGCCAAGCTTGTTGGGGTGAAAATATCCCAGTAAAGACTTGGGTATCTTTTATTTAGCAATAGCTTCAACAAAATATTATTTACAGCTAGTTATATTGGCCTTTTCCTCAAAAAGATTAGCTTGTACATATTCCCCCTCACTATGTTCTTTATCAGCAGACAGGCGGGTTGTTTAAAGGGAGGAACTTGAGAGTTTGGGTGAAGAAGAGCACTGAAAACATGGAAGAGCAGTTGTTATTTATTCAGAGACACTTAAAATATACTGTAATGTCTTCTTTTTGCCTGGGATCAAACCCTCAGTCGGGTGAGGCTGTGTTGCAGTGTTTGGGTGGTGAACATCCAAACGCTTGTCTGTGAGTGTTCGTGAGTGTTCGTGAGTGTTGTAGTGCAGACTCCTAACTGCTGGCAGTAAGCTCTCATTCCTAATGCTAACTGGATATTCTCTGCAACTCGCTGCTCGGCTCCAAACCTCCATGCTGTTCGATCATAAAAAATGTATTAGTATTTCGATTAAATTTTAGTTCTGAAGCATGACCCTGGCTGTAGGTGTGGCCATCTGTGCTACTGGCACATCGATACCAATCTAATCGGAGCAGGAAAGATCAATGATAACCAGCTTAGATCAGTGGAAATGTAGAGTCGAGGAGGTTCGTCAGCAGCCTCGCTTGTTGCACACACACGCCAGAGTGTTTCAAAATGGCTTCATTATGTTTGGTGACGAAGATTTTTGTGTTTGATGAGAACAAAGAGCAAATGCAAAGGGTTGAAGTGCGGAATGTAGTAATTAAAGCGCTCTGCTGCACTTCCTCCACTTCCTCCTTCGTCTCTGTCCCAGTTTGGCCTGATTCTACTTCCATCAGTGTTCATCAGCAGGCTGCTGACTGGGCCCAGTCACACTGACACAGCAGCTAACTGGAAAGTTGTGTGTGCCTCAGTCAGATGCTCACTCATTTGTTTGATTCCTTTAAATTTAATTGATTTCACCGATTTGTCTATCGTCTTCATCATTAGTCTGTTTTGTGTATAGCACCTGCAAAGACATGGTGACAGGTTTTCAGGGACTGCTCTTCGACTGTGAAACTGAAAACAGCATAAACTAGAGAACTCATCACTGTGAGTGATATGCTGTGTGAGGCTGTGTCACTAGCTGTGAATGAGATGGCATTCAGGGAACCCGTCAGATTGGTGACAGGAGATTAGACGACCATCATATAAATATCTGAGATGTTTTTTATTAAATAAGCAGAAACAGCTATTGGACTCCCCCAGATGTGTGGTATGACTCAGTGATCACTTTATACCAGCACCGCACAGCACCGCAAGCAAGACTAATTCTGCACAATTGTGCAGAATTAGTCTGACACAGCTGCAGGTCTTGCAGGTCTGCAATCAAAGTGCTGCTTCTTTCAATAGTTTGACACCGTTTCTGTTTGGACACGTCCTAAGAAAGCACATCTCTTTTTTTGTGTTATTGGAACCCAGACAAAGACTAAAACATAAGAGACTCTATGGTGTATAGTATTTTCTTACTTTATAAAGCTTTTGAAATCTGTGTGGTGATGGCTGCTCCTGTGAAGCTTCTCAAAATGAAACATTCATTAGAGCCCTTTGACTGCTCACAGGTTAATGGAAGCTTTTGGGAAAGTAATTTAACCTGCACTGGAATGTTATGTTTTATATTTGTTACATATTTTCTATTAGACCAGTTATACTATTAGTTCCATAGTATATACTGAAAAGTAGTAGACGTGTGGGCATCACTCACATATAACATTCAGTGAGAACGTCTCCAACAACCGTCATCCAACACGGCTGAAAAAAATGTAACAGCTTAGCACATGAGTCACTGTGGGTCAACCAGCGACCACGTCCTACCTGCTGAGTAACTGTAGAGCAGGTCAGCTACTAATTAGAGGTTTGGGGGTTCGTTCTCAGGCTGCTCCGGTCTGCATGCCAAATATCTAATATGATGCACACACTGGAGTGTGGATGTGTGTGAATGTTTAATGGAAAGCACAGAAAAAAAAATGTTTGTATTAATGAAATATCTTTTATAAGATCCTCAGGTGCTCAGGTGGAGTAGAAACATGCTTTATAAGAACCTTTCATATACATAATTTGCTCTGAGATTAATAAAGGTTAATAATGATTCAGTCCATTTACCTCAGGCTGAGGTCAAAGAGTCTGAACAAACTCTACACAGCAAGCAAATGAGGCTGCACCCGGCTCGGGACGACACTCACAGGGGCCCACAATGCCCCCCAAAATCAGCCACAGCTGAGTCGAAGAAAGAGGTTTGAAAAGCTATAATAGAGCTAATAAAAAGCTGAGTGAGTCTGTTTGAGAAGGAGCTCCACGGCCTGCCCAGTAACAGTTAGTGACCAGAGCGTGCAGGTAATCACAGAGCCAGCCCTCCTCATCACTTCATGTTGACGTTGACCTTTTTTCTTTTTTTTTTTGCTTTGAGCAGCTCGTTCACTTAAATCTTCTAAAGATGTTATTTCCTTCATTCCACTCCACATAGTATGGACTCATCCAAGACAATGGGATTAACTAATGATGGATCCCTGGTCCAGCAAACTAATCCAAACTACCTAAGGCAATGATGGGAGCTGATTACGCCTGACTGGGATTAGTGGAATTCAACCCCATAGTCATTAGTAACAGGGAAACTATGAGAGGTTATTTGCTCCTCATTAAAAATTAAAGCTTGGCTTTAATGGTGATAACACAAAGCAACTGCCAAGTTGTTATAGGACCCTTACATTATTAATAGAGATAAACAGTAGCATCTGTCACTAAAGACAAAAGACCGTAAAGATGATATGACTGTTTTACTGACACACAACTGCATGAAATTGCAAATACAATATATTTCACCCTGAAACGGGTAAAAAGGCTCAGTGGGCACAAACCGTGACCATTTCACTCTAACTGTGAACAGACAGAAAGAGAGAGCACGGGGCTGTAAAAGCTTCTTTTTATGTTTTGCTTAAAGTGATGCCCAGTTGTCTATGAACTGCTTTTAACACTGCTAGAAAGGTCGTTACAATTAAAGAAGTGCTGCTGCAGCACAGAGAAATGGAGAAGAATGTGATGTGAGAAAGAAGAAAGATGTCAGCACAACGAGCGGCAGAGAAGCTTTTAGCCTTTCCTTACACGAGTAATGTCCAATTACTGCTGTGTCTGAGGCTGCAGCACACAAACTTCAGGTTATGGCCCTCTGAAATGGACTAATTGTCAGCTGCCGTGTATCACAATCAGCCAGTACGTCCTGCGAGCCATCCAGAGGAAAGGCACAGTTCACATTGAATATTCATGTTTTTGTATTGGTTATAATAGGCTCGAGCGCACTCGGGCAATGATTCCAAACATAATCATGAATAAGCTTTCCCACTGCACTGTCTGCTGTGAGCTTAGATGACCCCCGCTCTGTTGATGCTCCTCATCATGTGTACCGTTAGCTTTAGCTCACTTCGCTGTGACTTCAGAGCTTGCAGTGACCTCATACAAAGCTTTTGTTATTAGTGTTAGTAGTAGTAGCAATATTTTTCGTATTAGCAAGGCCCACAGCAAACGAGACGTGTTCTTGCCTCTGAACTGTGACACTTTCAAAGTGGTTCTGCTTTACATTGTACGTTAACTTTAATATCTTTTTTTGAATACAACTGTGTGACGAGACGACTACAAACACCCACGGACAGTAATAACTTCTGATGGATTTGGATTGTTTATGTTTATTATTCATCACCTCCTCCTGCCCAGCTCTCTGAATGTCAACAAAGGGACATTTGTCTCAACTATATTTTTATCTACAGTCTCAATGGTGACTAGAATTGCCAGCAATGATAAAGTCATCCAAACAGCCACAAGCAATTCAGTATTAGAGGCTAACCGCATGATTTGGTCTCAGAAGTAACCAGATGTACAAAACACACATTCAAAAGAAGGGAGCGACTAAAATCAGAAATTGGACTTTCACCAGCAAAACTTCGGTATATGGTTTCCGTCAGGTCTCTGGAAAAGCCGGACCCAAAAGGACCCACACACATGCGCAAAAAAGTTGAAACGAGAGGAAGGAAGGAAGACCAAGACAAACAGAAACAGAGGGTCTGCGAGGACTGGAGGGCAGCTTCACTCTGAAACAGGCACAGAGGCAGGTCCTTTGAATAACCGAGTTTCCAGATCATTCCCGAGTATCTGAATAAAGACTAAACTACTTATTTTACTAGTGTTCATGTCAGAACGTTATCCTTGTGCTGGTTTTCTTGGATATTTAAAAGCTTTGGACAGATTTCCAACAAAAACTGGGATTATGTCCGGTGCCGAAATTTCAGGTTTGGAAATTACAAACTATGACAGGTTTGGTTAGATGTGACTACTTTAATCTTTCACAGGGCTCATGCTCTTCTTCCTGGACTCTCACCCTGCTATCTCTGGCTAAACCACACTAAAAAAAAAAAATGAAACGTTGACTTTAATTAAAATTATTTTGTCAACAGGTTCCATGAAATTTTATCTTAAAATGTTAGTTTAAAGCAAAAGTCTTTAGGTCATCTAATTTAATAAACTTTCATTAAAGTAACACAATCCTTTTGAAGTGAGCCAATTTTATAAAACTACTTAGGATTAAAACCTAAATCAAGTTATGTTGTTTGGACATGAATTATGTATTTACAGGTTAGATTTGTTTTGTTAACACATTTCTTGTTTGTGGTATTTAAATGTTAAATTTAAGTTAGATTAATAAAAATATTATATTTTCAGCAAACTTGTGCTTTACTAATTAGTTTTACATAAATGTACAGGTTCCACACAAATGAATTTAGTACAAGCCACTTATTTCTCTTATTTTCTTTATTATTTTTTTTATTTATTCATTTATTTGTTTATACATTCATTGAACATTTTTTTTAAGAAAACAACAGCTGCACCACACAGTATTAGCCCATTAAGGTTAGTAACTAGTAGTGTGCACACAGATGCAGCATAAAGATAATGATTTTAAATTAAATGTCTCTGCCAGAAACAGAAGAAAAAACATTTAAGATCACATAATAGGCTGACCACAAAACCTTTAAATGAACTGTTCACCTTAACAGCCACAATCCTGGACAGCATCCATGCCAAATTTGTGAAGAACCGAATAAACAGGTTCCAGTCACCAGGTTAGATTAAAAAAAAAAGTAATAGTAATAATAATAGTAATAATAATAATAATAATAATAAAACAGTCTACTAATATTCCCAAAATCATATCACCATCACAAATAAAACTTTAATAAAACATGCAAACATTATGGTCTGACAATAAAACAGCTTGCCAGTTTTCAGTTTTTTGCAGCAGCTTAACAGAACTCATTCAACACTTGCCACTGTCAGCTTTTATTTTACCTCTGTATAGGGAAAAAACTCAAGTGGCAAACATTTTAACATGGAAAGAATTGTTTGTTTTTGAAAGGCGACAAAATACACATTCATCCTGCATCCTCTCTCAATGAAACCCTTTAAATCTCAATACTTTGAATAATCTTTTAGACAGATTCCATGCAAATTATAACAATGTGACAACATTAGTTATTCAAGATTTGGTTTAATACAGATAAAAGCTACACTAAAATTACCAACCAGGTATTCTTTGAAGAGGATGCTTGGGTCTTCATTCAGGTAAAGAGGTAGTGCCCTGAGGACACACTCCCTCCTCTTTTCAGTAGCTTCATTCTGGAGAGAGTGACAGAGGTACAGAAAGAGAAAACAGAAATAGTTTAGGATGACACATTATATGCAAAATGAATGACATATCCACTGCAGAGATAGACATGTACAAGACCAATTAATGACCACATGGACATGAATAGTTAACCTGTGGGCAGGGTTTCCACCACATTATATATGTCCATATTAAGCAACAGAGGGAAGGACAAACTAATACAGCATCTTTTTGCATTCCAAAATTACTTACAGCTAGCTGTTTACATTTGAAAGTGATCTTATAACGCCATAACATTTTGCTATGAACAGAAAAACGCTGTGGCTGGGGCCAAAATTTGTCTAATTTTCCTCCCTGCAGCGCCTCCTTTTTTCTTGAAGACTTTTTGAGCTGGTCAGTGCATTGGTCAAGTTGCGCAAGAAACCTCGGAACAAGTGGAGCAGTAGTAATCCTCACAAGTTCTGCTTCCACCTAAAAACATGTCAACAAAAGTGGGCGATAAACAAACAAGAGAGAAAAACCGATCAGCTGATCATTGATCAGTTTCATGATTGAAGGAGAAACAGGAGAGGGAGGAGAGAGAATGAGAGGAGAAGAGGCAGCTGTGCAGCAAACACAGAATAACTCCAGCTTTGTGTCTTTTTCATTGTACCTGAAGTCCGGGACAAACTGCTCCTTTTCAGCTCAACACGAAACGCGTAATATTTTCTCTGAATACCAGACGATTCTGTTTTTTAGGGGACGGTTGGCAACTCTACTAACTAACCCTATGAATAAAATAAAGTTCACTATCAGTAACACCGTATCACCCACCCAGCTGTATAGAAACTGCTAGCAATAACATATAACATGCTAGCTAGCACGCAGTACGAGTTATTGTAACTGACTGTAAAAAGTCAGCACAACGAAAATAAACTCCACCTAAATTTGGTTTATATCTGACCCAGATAGACTGCAGGTCAGAACTTCTTACCTGAAGTTCAGTTCACCGCCTCGGGTCTCTCCTCTTGCCTCCCCTTTCCCTCCTCCACCTGCTGGCCTCCACCACTTGCTAATGTTACTGAATCTGTGGAAGCTCCGCGATTCCACCACACGAAGTAACGGATAACGAGCCTATCTAAATCCCAGTAACGTGTTCCTGATTTTGGCATAATAACTAGTTACCGTGCTCATTACCACAATAATAACGTAGTTACTGTAACGCGTTACTTAATAACGCGTTAGTCCCTACACTGCTCATTATGCTTCTTCTTGACCTCAGTTAGCAATGCCAATCTCTCACTTTCAAGGCTGTCCTGCGTCTCTCCAGCCGGATAAGGAGAACAAAAATTTACCTCTGCCTTTCTAGGTTTTTTGACAGCATATGCTGGGTGATATCGATCAGTTGGTTTGTGCTTGAGGGAATTAATGCCCAGTTCTGGGCACTCCAAGTTTCTAAGCTTTGTCCTATAATTTGCCATCTTGTACTTGAGGCTAATCTTCCATCCATAGAAACTACTGAAAGATCCTTGTTCTCTTAAGCATGGATGTGCTTTGATTGAAGCTTCAGCTTCTATTTCCAAGTTTGCAGGATATGCCTTAAACATCATGATTTTCTCAGCTAGAGCTTCTAAAATGTCTGACTTAAGTTTGTGTCCTGGGTTCAGAAGCATTCCATTTGATATGAAAGCCTGGTTTGCACTTTGAAGTTGCATCTCCACGTCATACGGAAACTTTGGTATTTGGAATTCTGCAGGCCACTGAGATAGAGCTGTTTCTGAGTCAGAGGATGAAAGTAATGTCAGAAGATGATAGTGATGTTTCTTCCCCACTCTGGTTCATCCCAACTTCACCAAAGTGTGAAGCATCAGTCAGACGGATGACTTTCACTGTGCTCTTGTCCTGAATATCATCCATTCATTTAAGGTTGATAAACTCATTATCAAAGTCACTGTCCATGTACTGGCGTCTAATGTCCCCCTGAATATCAAACTGACGTTTGGTCTCATCCGAAAGCTCCTCCACAGACTTTGGCATGCCCGATGCGATCGTCAGTTTTTCAGTATTGTTGGAAGCAAGGATGATCCGCAGTTCTACTGGTTCAAACATCATTCGATTCCGTGCTTCAGTCTAGAAAAGAAAAATATATACATGAACAGAAATCCAGATGTCAGCATAATGTTTCACAACGGTACTTAACAGAGAACTGAGAAAAATTCTGACTAATCTCAACAAAAACACTGATTAAAGGTTTTCTTGTCTAGAAGATGTACGGATGGGCCTAACAGACTGTTAGATCCAACAAGTCACCGGGAGTTAGAGGCTGAACATCACAATAAAGCCAGGTGCTACTTTAGGTGCTTATGCCAGTGAGATTAAAGTGCATATTGAGTAAGCCGTTAATTACAGCTGTTTATTCACATATTCATTGTGTCCTTTTGATGTAAGGATATCTTTCAATGTAACCATTCGAAGGGGACCAATGAAGTAGTCATTTGATGGGTACTTCTCTGCCGGTTCATCATATGTTATCAAGGACATTTTGTACATGGTTGCAGTTCAAAAGCTGCTCCCTAAACCAAGACGAAAACTTGCTGACAATGAAATTCATTGTACCCTGAACAACACATATTCTTATTATCTCTCCAAATTCAGGTAGCCCATCAGTAAAACCACAGATAACTATCATTCTATTTCTGTAGTTGATCCCTCTATAGTCTGCACTTTTAGTTATGTTTACTTCTGTCATGTCAGGATACATCCATTTGAAAGGCAGAGAAATGTCATCTTTCAGAACCTCAAGAGGAACTCTTGATGCACTTGACACTTCAACTCCAGCTTTCTGTGGATGTAATGAGTGTAAGTGATAGGCAATCAGCAGTTGATGTTTCCTTGACAGTGTTAGAGCAACATTCTTAAAACACTTGGTATGATGAGCCACTTCCTTGAAAAAAAAAGTGTTTTCCCTCAAATCGCATTGTCAATAATCCAACAAGAGGGCCAAAACATCGGATCATCTGGGGGTAATGTTCCAAGTAGTGACACTTTGGCAGAAGGTTTTTGTTGGGAAATGCTTCTTGATATTTCTCTCTGTGATCAGAAATTTTGATCTGAAGATATCCAATTGATTCTTCTGTATGGATCTGGGCAACAGCAAGTTCCACTATCTACTTTAAATCCAAAATGATTTCCCACACTGGATCACCATCAGGTATAACATCTCCAATCAAGAAGGGCAGCAGTCTTAACAGAGTCCAGTTTTCAGGTGCATTGTCACCTATTGTATTTTTTCTTAACAATGTTAAGAGAACTGGAGAACTGCTGGACGGGCTCACCTGAGCCTTCAGCGAGGACAAAAACAGGTGCGGGGGCCTGCTGGGCAGTTGCCGCTCCCACCCGCGGAGTAGGTACGGGCGCAGAGACTAGCGGAGCCTCAGCTGGCCTGGAAACTGGAGCAGGGACAAACTGGGCCCTGGCCCCCCTCACCCAAGGAACTGACACAGGTGCAGGAGATGGCTGGACTGCAGCTGCCCTGGGCGGAGGAGCACCGGAAGGCAAAGGAGCAGGCTCAATGAAAACAGTACCATCAAAAATAGGTGACGACCCTTTCCCACCACATTTAACAGTCCGTGCAGTCTTAGGTTTAGCAGTGTTCACAGTCTCAGAAAAAACAGACTCGGCAAACTTGGGTTTTAGCTTGTTCCCACCCCAACGAGCAGACCTCGAACTAAAAATCCCAGACGAATGCTTATTGTGATGAACTAGCGCGGGATTATTCAAACCAAAACTGGCCTCCCAGTCCAAATCCTCGTCGAAAAAAGAAATCCCGAAAGTGTCTGAGGTAAGTTCATAGTCTTTACTGTATAACAGCTCAGGTGGAGTGTGGAAAGTGTAGTCCTTTTGACTCACCACCGGAGGTTGCTCAGACGTGTCCATATGACAGCGATGTGAGCGCCATTTCCTTTGGGCAGAGGTAGCTGGCGGCGTGAGCAACTGAGCCTCCGGTGCACAGAATGGTGACGCTGAGGATGGAGCGTGAGCGCCTGAAGCCATGCGGAGGACTCCCAACTGAAGCAGCGGCATCTTGAGTGCCAGCAGAGCAACAGGTGGAGACTTCTGGCAGCTCCGGGGACCGCCGAGAGCCAGCCGAGTGCCATGGAAAATGCGCCCAACGTCAGGGGTAAGCCATGGCTCCCAGCGGAGTTCCTCCTCCAGCTGGGCAAAGGCTGCTCGGCGTCGCTCCTGAAGTTCAATGTCTGCTGGGTCCATAGTATGGTCGCGATCTTCTGTTATGAGTAGGCTGTGTGCAGACAGGAATCGTGGACCCAAAAGTGCAGACACTCGGAGGCACAAAGTAAACTTCAAAAAACAGCTTTAATGCTGAACTAAAAAGATACCAGAACTGAGACTTTAAACATAAACTCAGGCAAGCAGACAAAACACACAGCAAAATAAATGGTAGATCACGACACAGACACAGAGAAACACAGGGCTTAAATACACAGAGGGAGCAATCAGGGAATGAGTAACAGGAGGGAAACACAGCTGGGGCAAATGAGGCTTAACGAGACAAGGGGAAGCAAAACCAGATACATTAACCTCAGACAAGGACCTTCAAAATAAAACAGGAAACATGACACAGACTGAACTAAAGACACAGACTCGCACGCACTGCAACAGAGGGAACAGAGACGTGGGACCAGGGCAGACACAGACACTGACTGGACACGGGGATATAGCAACTAAGGATACACAGAGACGCGAGCTAAACAAGGGGATACAGCTGACAGGGGAGACAGAGCAACTAGAGAAGACAGAGACATAAACTATAAGACAGAACTCAAAGAAAGCAAGACTAGAAATAATAAATAATATAATAAACTCAAAAACCCTGGGACAACAACCCAGGCATCCTAACAGTTCGTGGACCAATATGTGGACGGTTTGTTTTATCTTTTCCCTTATAGTGAAAACTGACAATCACTTTATTTAAAGAGTCCAACGTGATGTATTTTTTGGATATGAACATACCCAGACACTGTGCAAGTTCCACTGGAACAACACCTTCCAAAAGATTGTGGAGTATGTCAGGTGGATATCCAGTTGACACATGAAAATGAGAAAGATTTTCCGTCAGCACACACGGCCTTTTTACTCCAACACAATGTTTTCCACTCTCTACTGCATGTTTGACATGTTGTTTGTGCAGGTCTTTGGATCGAAGACTAAACTCTCCAGAAAGTACCGGTTTGGTCTGAAAGTCGCTGAAGCGTCCTCTGCAAAATCGACAAACATACACTCCTGAAAAGCTCTCCACAAAACCTGCAATCCCATGAGCACCTAGATTGTCTGCAGCTACACACTGTACCGTGCCTTTTATATTTTTTCCAGTCTGTGGGACAAATACCCCATGCTCCTCCAAGACAGCCAAATCACACAAAAGAGGTTCAAGCACTTTTTCACTTTACCCATATTCTTTGACGTAGCTGCTTTTACACAGTATTGCCAAGTACATGGATGACAAAGAGGAGTGTTGGTCCTGGGATAAGTTGCTTAATATTGTATCCTTAATATTAATATTGTATTTTCTTTTTTGAAGTACCGAGAGGGTTGCATACTTCAAACTCATCAATGTAAAGCATCACAGTAATTCTCAATTCATCAGCAGACAGGAACTGATTTTGTTTGAAAAAGTCTGCATCTTGAAATGATCTGTATTCTTGTTGCATACTTTCAGTTTCCTTGGATTGAGCATTGTAGTTTTCTACTATGTCATCTACTATACCATTCTTTGTTAGGAGCTGTTGTAGGGCCTGCAGTAATGGTATATATTGGTAGGTATGGTTGCTCTCCTTATCCAAAATATATTCAATTGGTTCAATTACATGGAACTTTTTGCTGAAGTACTGTTTCTGCTTAAAAGCAGTCCCAAGAGTACCGATATTTCCGAGTGTTTTTGTCAGCGGGTTAGAGATGCAGACTGCAGAGGCCAAATCCTCAATTTCTTTCACATTAAGATTAATATGACTGCTTTGTACAAAAAATGGTAACTATGGCATTTATTGCAGTCAAGGATGCAGAACTCATCAGGAAGTGCAAGTCCTGCAAAAATTCATCCACTGCACTGCTTGGAACATGGAGTACATTTTCCAGCTTAAGCAACATCGCTGCAAATTTCTCTTCTATCAACCTCTCATCACTTTTAGAGATCCCTGCCTGAGACAGATCTTGCGCTTCCACCTGACCTTCGTCGAATACTCCACTGTCTTCATGTTCCCCCCCTTCAAGAGCTGGCCTTTTAAAACTGCCTCTTACTGCTACTATTCCACCTTTAAAGTCACTGTAAGAATAACCAAGATCTATTTTTATGTGATTTGAATGTTCCTTAGATGTTTGTCCTAAATGTACAACCTTTGAACATGCATGGGACCGTTTCATTTTCTTTCAGATGCAAATTTATGTGAGTAAAATACTTTTCAGAGGTAACTTCAGAGAATCCAAAAACATGGCAGCTGAATCTGGCCAGTGACAATGGTTGCTGTGATTTCTCTCTGTTACGAACCCTACAAAACCGGGACATGAGTGCATGACTTGAATGTGCATGGACAACTAATATATGGGCAAGGATATGGGCGCCAGTGCCCATAATCTGGATGTTTCAATCTATGTTTAAATAACTGGCTCCCAGTTGAGGTCTTTGCACTGCAACCTTTTCACTGCCACATTCAGATCTGGAGAAGAAATAAAAGGGGTGGGTCAGTAAAGAAAACTTGACTCGTAAAACAGTTTTCTTTTGAAAAAGTATGACAGTTCACATACCACATGCAAGCTCAGCAGTACCACATACACCACATCAGTATAAGAGGGAGCAGGTAAAGGCCAGGATCTGAAATTTAGAAAGCAAAACAAGAAATTACAAAAAGTTAAAAATTATTGATTTAATTACAAGTGAATAAAATCTTACTCAGAAGAAAAGCAAGAGATCGACACTTCCATGTGCCAACTTTCTATAGAAAAAATTATCATCAGGTCTGTCAACCTTCTGTCTGTCCAGTTATATTTCGTCAATAATTTCATTTAAAAAAAATGTAATGTTTATTTAACAAAATTTATTTTACAACTATGTTGATATGTATAACTCTGCTAGGAAACATGCTGTCTTTATAGACCATTTTCACATAATACAGATGACAGAGCACAACAATGGTGTCACAGTGGCTTTCGGCCCTCAATTTTTGGATTTTAAATGTCACAACTTCATGCTATCATTGTTATCCTATTAGATATTTGTGTGATTCTCAAACTACAATAAAGCAAGTGGAAAAATATCCTAGAACCCCTTCAGCTAATCCCTTTAAAAATACCCATTAAAAATGTGTCTTACACGTTCTGCAAAGTAAGGACATGTTAGCAGTTAATATAGTTGTTTACAATAACCTGAGATAAACAGACACACTAAATTGTATCATTTGTACTATTATATCTCATCTTAATCCCAGGTTTGCTCTATGAGGGACATACTTCATCTGTGCCTCTAGCGCACGTTAAAAAAATTACAAGCGCAAATGTTGCATTTTGGGGAGAAAATTATTTTGATCGTAGAAAAGTTTAATTTGAGCGAACAAAATTCATTTCTGCATGCAAGAAATGAATTTCATTGGTTTCTATTATCCATATACACTCACAATAACAGCCCCTCTCGCTCAGTTGTTTGCATTTGCTCTTGCTCAGATCTTAGTTAAATCAACACCGCTTATTCATATTCAATAAACCTGTGCATTTTGTGTTGATGAGACGTGATTGAAACATGTTTAGATGAAGTAAGGTGAGCTCTTGGAATATTTTAATCCTTCACGATTTTGTCATTTTATTCCAAAACTGTTCAATAGCTTTTACCCCAATGCTACTTGGTCACTTAAATACTACATGTTATCTTCATATTACATAATGTTCAACAAAGTCTAAAGTCTGGTTAACATGAAGTTAAATGGATCTACAACAACTACCATCCTGCAGGGGGGCTGGGGCGTAACCCTGAAGTGACAGCTCACCAGTCTATCACACAGAGACAAACAACCATTTGCACTCACAGGAAATTTATAATCACCCATTAACCTAGCTTTATTAACTGCGGGAGGAAACCAGAATACCCAGAGAGAACCCACTACAAACTAGTCAGAGCACAGATTGGAACCCAGGACCTTCTTCCTGTGAGGCAACAGCGCTAACCACCACACTACCAATCGGTACTGAAAAACAGGAAAGGCGACTCAGCTTGACTGAGCTGGAGGCCTTCCTCAAACCACGATCCAGAGTTGTCGAGATGAAATCACATGCAGTGTTGTGAGATTTAACATCGCTATATTATTGACTTACTTCACTCAAACATTATATGAACAATTTAATATACCCTCTCTGCATTCATGCAGTTTCTACAGTCTATAGTTACAAGCTTTAAAGCATGAGGCAACTGTGCTGAATACACGCAAGATGCTTACATAAATCCAAGAGATGGCCAATCCCTTTTTTTCAGTGTATCTCTGCTTGTCTATGGTTGCTGAAGATGATCTGGTTGTGATGGCTTTATCTCATTGCTTCATACTTGGTTTACAACCAATCGCTGAGAATTAGCACCTTCAAGTCTTAGGACTTGGTTCTCCGATGGAAAAGGGTGGAGTGCAAACTGCCGCCAGAGCTTACTTTATATTTTTACATGCTGTAGTGCCATTTTTGGGAGTATTTCAAGTTGCTATACATCATTACAACTGTTATAGCCCATATTTTAATAATATGTATGCATTAAGTGCATAGTAACTACATAAATTGCAAAAAAGTGCAATAAACTACAAAAGAATTGAAAATCATTTTTGTTCTTTTTTACATACATTTCTACTTGCAGAATTTTAAGAGGTTTATCCCTCAAAACTTTAAATCCAAAAAAGTTGCAAAAAAATAGTTTACAACAACAGGAAATTTATTTTGAGTGTCTTCATAGTTTTATTTTTGAGATACACCAATTTTTATATACTGCAGGAAAAACAAAAAACAATCCTATGATGCAAATTTGCAAAGAAAACAGCAGGTGCATCAAAATAAACTATTTCCAGCAGTGCAATTCGAGTTCTAAGCATCCCAGAAACTATTCAGAAAAGTCAAACATGACTTATAAAAACACCAGTATAGGCTTTTAAGGCCTACAAGTAAAAAACTACATTTTCCGCGAAAATGACATCACTTCCGGTTTTAGGCAGGTAATGGCGGACATTTGCGTCTGTTTCAATGTGGGAAGTGTTATGAACAGCTGATCGGATCGGCAAAGCGTGTTTCTGGAATATTATGTTTTTGTTCTTGCAAGAGCTTTTTATGCAATTTTTGCAAAGCTTTATGTGGAAGGAAACCGTGACCTAGGACAAGCTAATGGCATAAGATGTAAGTACAACTCCTCCGGTTTCATATGCAAAAAAATTATTGTGCTAGCTTAAGCAGTTCCGGTTCTACAGGGATTTAAAAATAGTTACGCAAAACGGAGCGTGCTGCTCTGACCGGCTTTAAAGGGTTAAGTAGATCTGGATGATTGGGGATGAATGGATGGAACATTTCATATGATAACTAACAACACAAAGTTGCAACAGGCACAAAAAAATTCCAGTTTTATTGCATGTTCAGTTCTCAGTTGTCTGGAGTAATCCTAACGACAAGCCAGATATAAAATAAGATAAGATAACATAGGACAATTCTCACAAATACTCATCAGACTTTAAATACATGAACTGACCACTCAAGACCACAAATGCATAAACAGCTTTGACACTTTTATTTATTTATCTTTTAGAAAACGTTATATCAAAATTGTAACTAAGAGCAAGAAAGAAATCACTATTGAACATTTAATATCCACAGCACAAAAGCAGATTTGCAGAACATGATTATCAGTTTGGGCATCTTCCTGTAGGAAGTAAGGCCTCATTACTGAAATGAACACTGAGTTCTCTTTGCCTCCCTTTAATAATGTCCACAGCCTATAGAACAGTGAGCTATATGTGTGAATACAATAAGTGTTCAGTCAAAAACTTCCTGAAGTCAGAAATGCTGAGATCCAGGAAGTGTGAGGCTGCAGTGTCCTTCTCCATGAAGCACATGAAACTATACTGGTAGTCAGAGATGGGCAGTAACTCGTTACAAGTAATGTTACTGTAATCCGATTACTTTTTTCAAGTAACGAATAATGTAAGGGAATATTATTGCAAAAAAGTAATTAGATTACTGTTACTTTCCCATAAGCACGCTGCATTACTGTGTTGCATATAATTAAATTTTTGCCAAATGCAAAGTGCATCAAATTAAAAGATTAAAACTAATAAACTAAATTTAGACAGAGGCTTTGATTCAGTTTTATATGACGGATTATGAAGAAAAAGTCAAGCTGGGCTGAAAGGTCTACTGCTTTATCATGGATTCAGGTTGTGTATCATGTTTTTGAAAAGTAACTAAGTACTAAGTAACTAATTACATTTGAAAAGAAATGATCAGTAAAGTAACTGGATTACTTTTTTGGAGAAGTAATCAGTAATTAGTAACTATGTTGGATTTAAAAATGGCTGTGGTGATTAACAGAGGAAAGAACTATGTGTTAGTCAGAAGTCTGATATAAAAACATCCAGCTGCTGCTGTCACATGTTCAGGTCAGGTGGTTCCACCCTCCTCCCTCTAAAGCTGGTTCTTCTCTGACTTTTCTCTCTCTCACTTCTTTTTGTGTCTCTCTCTCTCTTTTTATTCTCTCGTTTATCATTTTGACAACAGCGCAGCTACTTTTGTGAAATTGAGAAAAATGTTTAAGTCAGCTTTTCTCTTTTCTCCACATACCTACATCCATTCTTCTTGGCCATTAAGATACGTGTTTATGACTGTGTGCATGTATATTCACTCTGTGTGTGTGTGTGTGTGTGTGTGTGTGTGTGTGTGTGTGTGTGTGTGTGTGTGTGTGTGTGTGTGTGTGCACTCTTAAGAGAGAGAGTGGAGCAGACATGAGTAATTTCTGCTCTGCACAAAATACTTTTGTAGACGATTTGACTGCAGTGAACCTCAGATTTTTCCTGCTTAAGTTTAAACACACATTCAGACACAAACATTTAGACACACACACACACACACACACACACACACACACACACACACACACACACACACACACACACACACACACACTCCACAATTCATATCAAAGAAAAAGAAACATACTGATTATTTTATATTTGTGTGAGAAAATAACATCCTGTTATTTTCTTACACAAAAAAACAGGATGTTCACTCACAGTGCGTGTTAGTTCACACAGGTGTTCTTCATCGCCCATGTGTCACATCCAGCTCTGATGGGTTGTGCATGTTTCTCCTTCGTCGTATGAAGTATTTAAAGGAGTGAGAGAAAATGTTCATGTCTTTTATACAATAAATACTGTGGAGTGTAACTTGGAGCTCTCTAAGAGAGCCATGATTGTGTTTTAGGATTAAAAATGTGTTGAGATTAAAAATAATGTACTGGTTTGTCTTTCTCTGCTCTAATGGAAGAGATCGAACAGCCTGTAACGGGATGCTCTGTGTTAGCTGGAGAGCTCAACATATCAAATCAAATCAAAATCAAATCACTTTTATTGTCACATTACATGTGCAGGCACACTGGCACAGCACATGCGAGTGAAATTCTTGTGTGCGAGCTTCACAAGCAACAGAGATGTGCAAACACAACAACACAAACGAGCAAAATACAAGAATGGCCAACCTGAAACTAATAAATATATGTACAATATATAATAGTGTATGCATTTCTGGATGTGTATACTAAATATTTTCCTACGTGTGTGTGTGTGTGTGTATATCAGACTGCTTAGGTATGTTAACCTGGACAGTGAAAACAGTGTCTAAAACGGTGATGCATGTTAGTCATGTGATGCAGTCATGTGACCAATTAAACTAAAGTAGCGGAGGGCATTACACAGCAGTTGTTTTGTTTGCTCTCAGTTTTGACAGCCCTATTAAAGAATAATACAGTGGGGCAAAAAAGTATTTAGTCAGCCACCGATTGTGCAAGTTCCCCCACCTAAAATGATGACAGAGGTCAGTAATTTGCACCAGAGGTACACTTCAACTGTGAGAGACAGAATGTGAAAAAAAAATCCATGAATCCACATGGTAGGATTTGTAAAGAATTTATTCGTAAATCAGGGTGGAAAATAAGTATTTGGTCAATAACAAAAATACAACTCAATACTTTGTAACATAACCTTTGTTGGCAATAACAGAGGTCAAACGTTTACTATAGGTCTTTACCAGGTTTGCACACACAGTAGCTGGTATTTTGGCCCATTCCTCCATGCAGATCTTCTCGAGAGCAGTGATGTTTTGGGGCTGTCGCCGAGCAACACGGACTTTCAACTCCCGCCACAGATTTTCTATGGGGTTGAGGTCTGGAGACTGGCTAGGCCACTCCAGGACTTTCAAATGCTTCTTACGGAGCCACTCCTTTGTTGCCCGGGCGGTGTGTTTTGGATCATTGTCATGTTGGAAGACCCAGCCTCGTTTCATCTTCAAAGTTCTCACTGATGGAAGGAGGTTTTGGCTCAAAATCTCACGATACATGGCCCCATTCATTCTGTCCTTAACACGGATCAGTCGTCCTGTCCCCTTGGCAGAAAAACAGCCCCATAGCATGATGTTTCCACCCCCATGCTTCACAGTAGGTATGGTGTTCTTGGGATGCAACTCAGTATTCTTCTTCCTCCAAACACGACGAGTTGAGTTTATACCAAAAAGTTCTACTTTGGTTTCATCTGACCACATGACATTCTCCCAATCCTCTGCTGTATCATCCATGTGCTCTCTGGCAAACTTCAGACGGGCCTGGACATGCACTGGCTTCAGCAGCGGAACACGTCTGGCACTGCGGGATTTGATTCCCTGCCGTTGTAGTGTGTTACTGATGGTGACCTTTGTTACTTTGGTCCCAGCTCTCTGCAGGTCATTCACCAGGTCCCCCCGTGTGGTTCTGGGATCTTTGCTCACCGTTCTCATGATCATTTTGACCCCACGGGATGAGATCTTGCGTGGAGCCCCAGATCGAGGGAGATTATCAGTGGTCTTGTATGTCTTCCATTTTCTGATGATTGCTCCCGCAGTTGATTTTTTCACACCAAGCTGCTTGCCTATTGTAGATTCACTCTTCCCAGTCTGGTGCAGGTCTACAATACTTTTCCTGGTGTCCTTCGAAAGCTCTTTGGTCTTGGCCATGGCGGAGTTTGGAGTCTGACTGTTTGAGGCTGTGGACAGGTGTCTTTTATACAGATGATGAGTTCAAACAGGTGCCATTCATACAGGTAACGAGTGGGGGACAGAAAAGCTTCTTACAGAAGACGTTACAGGTCTGTGAGAGCCAGAGATTTTCCTTGTTTGAGGTGACCAAATACTTATTTTCCACCCTGATTTACGAATAAATTCTTTACAAATCCTACCATGTGGATTCATGGATTTTTTTTTCACATTCTGTCTCTCACAGTTGAAGTGTACCTCTGGTGCAAATTACTGACCTCTGTCATCATTTTAAGTGGGGGAACTTGCACAATCGGTGGCTGACTAAATACTTTTTTGCCCCACTGTATCAGTCTGTACATGCTCCACATAGCTAATTTTCACTCACGTCTGCAACTTTGTACTTTTGTGTTACTCGCAGCAACAGTACTGGAACGTAAGTGTTTTCGACCATTTCAATGTGGACGCACAACTCTGTGAAAATGACTGAAAACGCGGTATGGACTTGGAGCGTTTTCAGTCGAAAACGCCGTTTTCATATCTATCCGGGCCAGTGTGGACGTAGCCTTAGTCCTGGCCCTCTGGTGTTCTGTGCCTTTGGTGGGAGGAGACAGACGTTTGAAATCTGGGTATCCTGGTAGCACTGGGCAGCCCTCAAGTCCTGCCAGCCGGACTGATGCCAGCATCATTACCTTTTTAATTATGCTTGATCCACTGTGTCCATGTGGAATTCTCAGGGTTGCAGCACAAGAGGAAACGTGTTTTAATAAATGTCAGACTGGATCCTTATTGGCAGCTGCATGCTTCTGCTGCTTCATCACTTCCACTGTAGCACCTACTGGACTCTACTGCAGTGTGTGTGAAGATGAATATGCAAGTTAGTGTGTGCATGCAGTTGTTTTGTTCCTGCTCTATACTCTGCTCTTTGTATTTAACACAATACAAATGCAGACAGAAGTGACATGTGAATTTGTGAGTCAGTCACTGAACTAACACAGCCTCAGCATGTTTGTGTTCTCTGCTCATACGGGCGTCATGTTGTCCCTAACAACAACAGTCACTTCAAACTGCATTAGATTTCTTCATATTTCTTCACGGCTGCAAGTAGGGGTGACGTGGGCCGCGAATGGCCCCCAGGCTGCGAGTTTGAGACCTCTGATCTAGACAGTCACAACTTTTTCTTGTGTTTGTTTGGTTTTTGTGTAAGATAAAGGAATTATTAATTACATACGATTTTTTGACTGAGCTGTCTGTTACAG
Source organism: Diplotaxodon limnothrissa (assembly GCF_057381915.1). Classification (NCBI taxonomy): domain Eukaryota; kingdom Metazoa; phylum Chordata; class Actinopteri; order Cichliformes; family Cichlidae; genus Diplotaxodon; species Diplotaxodon limnothrissa. Next base: position 1,649,150 of record NC_140603.1, read on the forward strand.
TCATGATTTTAGTATAGATAGAAAAGACTGAAATTAGTGTGTCTGGGTCGGTTGTTTGATGCCTGACCCCTCTACAGGATTAGATGTGCTTGAACAAACAGTAAACCTGACCTGATCTCATTCCTAGAGCACAACAAAGTGCAGTTATGAGCCAGCTGCTGGTGCATCGTGTGATTTTCTGAACACGTTTGTATTCTTCACTTTATATTTGCAGTGTTTTTTATCCATTAGTTGTTCAGTTCTGTTTATTTTACAGGCTTGTCTGGAATGAACATTGCATTTAGGTTATAAACTCAGTGTTACATGACACCGTTTCATGCTACCTACTTCATGCTACTGTCCCAGTACAGCTTTACATGGATTAACAGAAGAAAAAAGTCCCGGGCTTATAGTCCTGCAACAGATGAGTCCATTGACCACAGATGAATGTATCATCCTCAAACAAAGTACCTGTCAAGTATTACTATTATTAGTGTTACAGATGTTAGTGGGTTTATCTAGATGATCATCGTACACGTTCACTCGAGCTAACCCAAGTTACTCTGTCCACTGCGTGTAAATCTGCCACTGTGTGTGGATATATAACACGTTGTGGGGGTTGCACATATCAGTGGGTGGTTTCAGCAAAATTAAAGTACTACTTAATAAATAATAGCCAGCCTTTTTTTCCACCCCTCCTTTAACCATAATAAATCCATTACAACAGCAGAACATAGAGCTGCTCCTGTTTCTACTCAATAATTGATGAAAACAAATTCCCCCAGGCACTAATTAGATCAACAGGAAATTAGTATTTATTGGAATACAGGCCGTTGAAAAAGGTCATATTGAATATTTGCTCAATGTCTAGTCTTGCATGCAACACTTTTTTATGGTTATTCAAAAGGGTTCAATGGAAAGTCCATTGCCCAATAGTCACCAATGTATGAAAACTGTGTGTGTGTGTGTGTGTGTGTGTGTGTGTGTGTGTGTGTGTGTGTGTGTGTGTGTGTGTGTGTGTGTGTGTTTGTCGCCAAATAAGACACTACTACAAGAAAATAGAGTCTTTAAGAGAGATGCAGTGGGAAATCAAAGAACTATTCAGTTCAACAATCAGAGAGAGCCTCATTCACTTTAGTAACTCAGAAAACTTTAAATGTATGTAGAACAAAAATACAGACGCTTACAGAATAAAACTAGATGAAGCTTTCAATTCACAAAGCTGTGGAACAAGGTCTGACGTTACACCATGGCTAGCCATACTTTGGCTTTACCATAGCTGTTAATGCAGAGCCATTATGACCATATTATTAGTGTAGTGCAGGGGTTAACCTTTAACACTGAAAGAGCCATTTGGAGACAGATACGGGCCAATCGATCCCTATACGACCGTTGCAAGAGCTTGGTTCGCATTGCCGGCAATAAGTCGGACTCATTCCCGGTGGGTGATGGGCTCTGCCAGGGCTGCCCTTTTTCACCGGTTCTGTTCATAATTTTTATGGACAGGATTTCTAGGCGCAGCCAAGTGGCGGAGGGCTTTCGCTTTGGTGGCCTCAGAATCTCATCTCTGATTTTTGCGGATGATGTGGTTCTGTTGGCTTCATCGGGTGAGGGCCTCCAGCTCGCACTGGAACGGTTCGCAGCCGAGTGTGAAGCAGCGGGAATGAGGATCAGCACCTCTAAATCTGAGGCCATGGTTCTCAGCCGGAAAAGGGTGGAGTGCCCACTCTGGGTCGGGGATGAGTTCCTGCCCCAAGTGGAGGAGTTCAAGTATCTCGGGGTCTTGTTCGCGAGTGATGGGAGAAGGGAGCCGGAGATCAACAGACGGATTGGGGCTGCAGCTGCAGTAATGCGGACGCTGCACAGGTCCGGGGCAGACCCCGGACACGCTGGAGAGATTATATCTCTCGGCTGGCCTGGGAACGCCTTGGTGTTCCCCCAGATAAGCTGGAGGATGTGGCTGGGGAGAGGGAGGTCTGGGCTTCTCTGCTTAGGCTGCTGCCCCCGCGACCCGGCCTCGGATAAAGCGGATGAAGATGGATGGATGGATGGATGGAGCCATTTGGACCCGGTTTCCATGCAAAAGAAAAAACTGGGAGCCGCAAATACTTTTTGAAATCTAAAATGAAGATAACACTGTTATTGTTTTTTACCTTTATGCTTTGTGTGAACAACTAAAGTGTGTTGCTTATGAAATCCACAAAGTGCTACAGAGAAAATTACATGTTATTTATGTAATTAACACATTTTGTACTCTTAAAGAAATATAACAAAAGGAAAGCTGAACTAAAATGATCCAGCAAACAAAAACTGTTGTGAGCAATATGGGTAGTGGCTCACAACAGATATATCTCCTTTGGGCTTTTGGAGCCTTGACCCGACTGTTAAAAAATAATTGGAAAAAAGCTCTATGCTGCTAAAAAATGAAAAATAGATATTTGCCAAATTCAGCTTAAATATGTATTTTACCTGGTTAATGTGTGTGGCGGGACGTGGTCTGCAGCACCGCTGCAGGGGAGGCGGACGCACCTGAGCGGCACCCGCAATCACGCCTCGCCGCCTTAACGTCTGTGCTCTCTGTGTTGTTGTGTTGGTGTGTGTCGGGCTGTGAGCTGCAAAGCTACAGCCGGCTGTACGTGTCAGCAACTGTGTATGAAAAGTGGTCATTAAAGAGATGCTGAAAAGCGTGTTCATGCAAACATCGTCGGGTCTGCCGTGATATGTTTACAACGGGACTTCTGCTCCTGAACCTCTGCGCACAGCGTCTGCAGGTCGGGGCTGTACGAAGTCACTTTATCTTTACAGGACTGTAAGCTGTCGTCTGTGAGGCGTGAGCGTGTTTGTTTTAACATAGTTCACGGTGGAGAGCAGCTGCTGATATAATGTGGACCCGAACATCCATAATTGGCCTACCTGGGGTTGAAAGTCTCGATAAATGCACGGCGTTTCAGCTTCCGCGAGTGTGACGCTTATTTTGAGCAATGAAAAAATAATATAATTTTATTTTTATATAATCTTCCAATTTAGAACTACAAGTTAAAAAAGAACTAATATAAATAAAATACACTTCAGCTAAACACTTCTAATTTATTTTCCCAAACCACGCGGAGCCACAGTATAAGGACTAAAGAGCCGCATGCAGTTCCGGAGACGCAGTTTGCCGATCCCCATCCTTTACAGAGGATGTTCTGCCCATTTTCCTTTCAGGACACATTGAAGTCTGACTAAGTTCTCCTTTGAAGTGCCTTTTTTCATTACCACATCTGATCATGGTCTATGATGCATTCTCAAATGTTCTTTAGCTCAACTTTGATCACTTAGTCAGATGTGTATTCTCCTGCTTCAGTGTGTACCATATGCAGATATGTTTTATGCAAATATTTAGAAAGAGTTTTTGAGCTGTGGAGCATGGCTGGTTAGGACCCTAATGCCATCTCAAACGGCACACACACAATCCCTTATTCAGTTCAAAAGTCTATGAAAAAAAAGTAACTAAATCCACTAAACTCAGAGGTAGAAAACACAGAAAAAACAAGAGATGCTTTGACAAAAACTAAAGGGAAACAAAGGGCTTAGACTTCAAATTCAAAATCATGAGAAGTGGAACAACAAGGAAGTCAAACTTAAGACAAAAAATAAAGAAACTGTCGCGGCCTTTTACGTTCCAAACACCAAAAAAGTCCAAGAAAAGGCCGTAGGTGGCAACGGGAGGTTTGTTTTAGAACGCACTTCTGACTCCATTGTTTAAAAATCATATGCCGTTTATTTCGTGGAAAATTTCAAACAGAAATCAGCCAAATAACTTCTTAAAACTTAAAATTAAACGAAAGTTAACTTAATTTGCTTTAACAACTTCAAAAGTGGTCAAAAAATCATTTTCTAACCCTCCCTCCTTCCCATCTGACATTTGGCAAACAAAAAACAAAAAACCTCTTTACCACACCCATCCAGGGTGCTCTTAATCTCTTGATTAATGGGAGGGTCCATAAGCTAACAAACCAATCACTTTCCAAAAGCTTCGCCAATAAAATTACTTACAAATTTACATAACAAAACCAGGTCAGTATATTCTTACACCTTTAAAGAAAAAACAAAAATGAATACAAATTGCATTTTATAAACATTCAACAAAAATGGCCACAACAGAAACCATCTACCAAATTAAAACAGGCTCTAGAAAGAGTACCTCCTTGGCTTGGAGCTGGCTTGGCCCTGGCTTATCGGAAATTGAAGAAAGCGGTGACTGCTGTTCAAAACCCCACAAGGCTCGCCACTCTGATGGAAACTGTGGGAAGAGCGGTGAGTGCTCAGACTGTTCTTACTGAACGAAATATGGGAAAGATCTTGGAGGAGCTCAGGGCTCTTCAAAGAGAAATACACCTGGAGACCAGTGATGGACATTAGAACGACTGAAAAATGGATGCAGTTCGTTCGCCCTAAACCAGTTACCTCCATCTCTAATGCGGCTACACCCCCACCCCCGACTGCGCCAGCTGCTTGAAGGTGGACGCCGAGGAGAAGAACAACATTCTTCCAAGAGATATGAGAACGAACGGACTCTCTGCCCTATTCCTCAAGGCCACCTGCGTAGGCTGCGCACTGTTGATCTTTGCCTAACAAGCAGAAGGACACTTTCTCAGGCTGAACTTAACACACACCCTGACACGCACACATGCACACTGATACTGATATGCACTCACCACAGTCCCTTCCCCAGATCCAACGCCTCCTCCCATCCTTACCTCCCACTCGATGGAGACAGCGGCTCAGTTGGAGGTGCGATGAATCGTAGCGACCATGACCACTGTGTACATCGGCGTACCCCCCTCCCCCCTTTTGTTGCTTGTCTGTGTTTCATGGCGTTACAGTGTGATGACGTCTGTTCTTCTTTATGTGCTATGGAGTTTTTTGTTTTGTGCCCATGATGACTCATTTGTTGGAGTCATCATGGGCAGAAACCCTTTTTTTTCTGCTGCACCTATGTGTTACATATCTCACTGTCTATCCCTTTTTTTGCTGCCTAGTCCGACCTGTCTCCCCAATGTAAGTTTGTATATTGTATGTACCGTATGTATGGTCGACTAGGTCTGTCATTTCAGGTGCAGGCAACTGCAACCGACAAATAAAGTTTATCCTTACCCTTAATAAGGAAAATGGTAACTAACGTTGACACTGGGATGGTCATGATAGCCCAGCGATGAAGATGGTCTATCCTAAAGGTCAAAGAACGTGCCTAATCGCTTTCCACTCAGATACACAGAGTGGAAAGTGACTACAGGTTCCATCACAGCAGGTTTCAGTACTTTTAGAAACACAATACCTGCACAATACTTTTATAAACAAAGCTAGACATGCTTAACGTAAAAGCACCAGGCTACCTGTTGGAATTGCTCTTTGATATCAGAAGTGGTGAACGAACCTGACTGAGCTCTGATGGATGTTTTTTCCTTGTCCACCAATGATCCCAGTGCGAGCTAGTGTGCTAAACAAGAATTCCTCATAGCTTTCATTTCTGCTTTGGTATTTCCTTTAATCACAAGCCTGCTCATTAGCACTCAGTATGCTAATGCTGCTTTTGCTTTTCTCTGTCCTACTTGTTATGCTAACTTATTGGCCTGTATTAGCATCACTACATATCACTTGCAGCTCAGCCCTGATAATGCAGCCAAGTCAGCTACACATGCTGTTATATACATTAAATACATTTTTCTCTCTGATGGTTGTAACATGAATGTCCAAACTACAAATGTCAGCCTCATGGTAGAGATTGACTAAAGCCAGTGGAATCTGTCCTCATTAAACCCGTAAGTATATGCAAATCCTCACTTCCACTCTTGATCTTACTGCTGGCTGACACATTCCTCGAGTCATGCCACCTACACGTCATAGGAAACCTGACGCAACAGCAGACAAACACCAGTATAAATGGCTTATCTTACAAAGGATAACTTTTAGAGGAGGGGAACATTCCCTGGATGGAATGGGAAACGGAGTTATTGTGGTTGACAATAAAGAGCTGGTGAGGGATTTGTGTGTTAGTCAAAGTAAAATCACTAACTCTTTAAATAAGACACGACATGATGACTTGTGCACACTTTCCAGTGTGTTTAAGATACCATTAAATGTTTATGAATACATGTGTAATCAATATGTAGAATATTTTTAAGTTAGTGAGCAAGGATACATAGGTAAAACATGAAATGTTCATAATTTAGCTTCTGACTACAAATTTCAACATTTATTTAAACATTTGGGGGGAAAGCAAAGCTTGTAGCACACTCACATGTGCTACAAGACTCATATGAATTACTTCATCATTCACTGAAACAAAGAACAAAGAACTGAAGCAAACACGTGCTACTCGTCTTGGTGAGAGGGAAGAGAGAGACTGCTTTTCCTGAACTGGCTCGGTGTAGGGAAAGCAGCAACTCTGCAACATCTGACTGTAACACCACAAAGTTAAATAACAGAAATCACTGGCCAACATGACAGAGTGAGCAGGGAAGTAACGTCACATAAACTGAATATTCATTGGTGTTTGTAGCTCAGGTCACCTACTAATTGGAAGGTTGATGGTTCGATCCCTGTCTGCATGCCAAAGTATTCTTGAGCAAATACCAACCCCAGGTTGCTCTCAGATGCATCCGGGGCAAATGTCTGCCACACTCGTTTCCTGTTTCTCGTGGCATTTTTTATCGCGCAGAAACATTACTGAGCAGAACTTTCTATTACAGCTTGTAATGGAGTAATAACCAATAATAATGCTGTCATAGAAAGGTGGAAACAAGAAGTCATTACCACTTAGTCACCCAAGTAATACTCAATAATCATCTTATATCAACAGTGGCCGCAGCCGAGTAATATTACACTGAAACTTATATATATAATATATAATAGTGGGGTCATAATAAGGGACCATAAAGTGGGGGTAGTAATGTGGAAACAAACATCGTAAGCAAAACCAATGAGTAATAACACAGAGGCACATCAGTACCTCCACGTCTGTGTGGCACAAACACATTCAATCTGGGAACAAACAACAAACTTTGTCCTAAACTGTGGTTTGACTGCAGTGTCATACTACAGGGAAGTGAAGAATAGGTTACAGTGAACATAAAACATCATGAAGTTGTGTGGTAAGGCAGGAATGGCCAGTGACTCCGTGAGGTTTTTATAGGCTCATTGTTCTAACTCTGATTTATGGCAGCTGACCTCTAAGTGGAGACAATCATAACGAATGGTTAAGGGGAAAGGTCAGATCGTCTCTTCCTCTGTCTACTACAGATTGGCAGACTTTAAATGATAATTCTGTGACGTGAAAAAAAACAAAAATTACACAACAATGCAAAAAAAAGAAAAGAAAACACTTGTCTCCGCCCACATCCCATTACACACATCTTTATACAGTATTTTCTCTACTTGTGTGTAGCGCTGTACCTGCTGGATGTTGGACTGTTAATAAATGAGAGTTTTGTTCGTTAATTCTGAAAGGAGCAGAACAACGGTGCAGTTGTAGAGAAGGTCGTGTTTTGTTGGTCCTCTTTACTTTGGACAGCCTGGGCTCCACTCCAGGAAGCAGAGTTTAACTCTGATGTGTAAACTTTGTTTCATCTGCGTTTCCTGTCACCTACAGCTGCAGTTATGTAAAACATTTATATATTACATGTCAAACCATGATAACTAATTAATAGAAACCATGTCTCCGCCCTGTTACCACCTGAACATATGTCAGCACTGACACATGTGCTGTGTCCTCCAGGGGCTGCATCCTTTGAAGGACTCACGGTCTACGTGGGCCGGGTTCTCTGAAGACCGAGAAGGCCGGAAGTGCGAGGCTGTGAAATGGGACGGTCTAGCCTTCAGATTTGCGTCCCCGCTGTCTCGTTGGAGTTTAATCAACTCAACCGTCTGCTCGTTGCTATCTAAAATATAACAGGGCGTTTGAGTAAATTCTCGACTTCTATTTAATCAGTTTTTTGTTTGACGTTTATTCAGCTGTGTGAAAACTATACTATTTAATCTCAGCTGAACCGATTTACTCAGGAACAAATAAAACACTGAAAAAAGCCAAACAATAACATTTTTATGTTATCTGAGTGACTTATATATCACGTTTAACCTGAGTAACGAAAGACCGCGGGGGGTTGAAAGCAATGTGCTGAGACTCTCGTCGGCTCTAGTGAGAAACGAAGGACGTGTTTGTCGGACGCATTTGGGGTCTTCAGATTTGGACAGCCTTCGTCGCCTGGCTGTGACGTACTCGGTCTACAAAAGCAGCCCCTGAATCTGGACACCGTTCAGATGTTCATATTCCTCAGTCCTGTTCTTTATTTACCTGTTGCCATGGTGACTGCTGGTCTCTGAGATCTCTTTTTGATGGCGTGCTGTCTCTGCTCACACACGTGTGTCACACGGGGGGAACATACTGATCACCTTTGTGGATTAAAACTCAGAGTTGCCCATGTCAGAGTTAACAGAGTTTATAGTTGGAGCCACGTTTGCTCAGCCTGCTTCCTGGAACAGGGCCCTGGCTGTATTTCCATCCATCCTCTCTTTGTGCCTTTTTCTAACCTGTCCTGTCTGGCAGCTTAGCAAGCAGAATCATGAATGCACTGTGGTGCCAAACACGTCTGCTTTGCCAAGAGGAGCTCTATAAACTCACCATAAGCTCTTCTTGTTAGGCTTTTTCAGATTTCATGGTCAGCTAAGTGAAATCCTTTCTCACTGCAGCTCGCTGTTGTAACTATTGGATAAACAATGTTTCACTCTCTCTCTAAACACTCCACTGTACTGTACTGAGAGTAAGTCAGACTGGAGATACGTGCTTTATTCTTATTGTTGGATGAAATGTGCTCCGTTTGTATCTGGTTTGGTTTTCAGTGGACACAAGACAGAGACAAGCAGCTGTAGCTGTTTACAATGTTTCAGGTCCTACCAAAAGCATTTCAGTGGGTTTGAGGTCTGGACTTTGACCAAGTCATTGCAACACCTTGATTTTTTTCCAAAGCCATTCTGTCGCAGGTTGTGAGGACAGATGGCTCCACATTTGACTCCAGAATACTTCCAGCTCTAAAAGCTCCCTGAAGTCTTCAGCTGATCCAGTACACAGCAGTGAGAGCACTGCCTTCCACAGGGAAGAAACAGCATGTTTCTCCTGTGCTGGAGACATATTGGAGGTTTTAATTTTTGTCCTTCTCCTCGCATACAAAATGTTGAATAAACAAGCCCCTTAAAGACCTCGTGGTATGTTATTATCCTAACAGAGGCTCACTGGTGCTTCTTAGAGCACTTAAAAGTAGAATGGGAGGCAGGCCCCTCCTCTGTGGAACCAGCTCCCAGTTTGGATTTAGGAGACACCCAGTCTACTCTAATAAGATGGTGACACTGAATCCTCCCTTTGTTATCATGCAACAGATCTAGGCTGCTGGGGGATTCCCATGATGCACTGGGTGTTTCTTCTTCACTGACCCTTTTTTTACTCTCTGTGTTTATATATGACGACTATATTTAAGCCATTTTTAATTGTTAGATTCTGTGAACAGGAGTTTTCTCTGTGACCCCTCCTGCTGTGCCTGCACCAGCTGACTGACCCTCTGATTCATTTCCTCATTTGTGAAGTTGCTCTCAAAGCACAAGTGAATTGATCTGCAGAAATTTGCAGTTTTACAAACACTGAAATCTCAGGTTTGTTCTTTTTTGTCCCCCACGATGAGCACTTCCACAGTCAGTCAGGCTTCAGTGTATGAGGACAGAGACAGTGATTACATCGTAGATTTATTATCAGCTCAGAATAAAATCTCTAGTCTCTATTGTTCTCTGCAGCTGTCAGACTATGAGACAGTTTCCTTATATTATAGACCTTTGCTGTTTGTGACACACTGGTCAATGATCAATTATCTGTCATGTTATATGTGTCACACTGATGGAGAAAGAAGCGCCTGTAACAAGTGGAGATGATGTTGTCATGTTAAGTCTTCAACAATGAGTGTAACTCATCTGTTCCATCAACGCATTAAATACTCGAACCTGAGTTACCGAGTTTTGAGTTTTGAGTTTTCGTTACTGTAAATTCAGATAAATCAGCTCTTTCACGTTTCTGCACAGAGATCAGTAAACCTCTCTCAGCAGTGTGCACACTTAGAGCAGCAGTCATGTTTCTTTGTTTTAGTCCCATCAACAGGCGCTCCCATCAATACATACCTGTACTTCGGCATGTATGTCAGAATAATGATGTTAGTGGAACAATGTTAGTGTTTGTTCATCAAACAGTGACGCTGTGCAGTGCTACAGTTCAGTTTCACACACTGCAGAAAGAGCTAATCACACATTTATAAACAGTAAGCACACTCTACATGTTCTTCCTGTTAAAAGGGAGTTTTTCCTTCCCACTTCCCCCCGAGTGCCTGCTCATAGGGGGTCATCTGATTGTTGGTGTTTTCTCAGGGACAGAGTCTTTAAAAACAAGCACCTACAGCGATTGCTGTTGTGATTTATTTAAAAGTGTCACGGTCCGGGGCAGCGGCCGTGTGAAGAGTGGAAAGGAGGACTCAAATGCAGCACTTACTCAGATGTGAAGGCGATTTATTGACAATATCAAACATAAAGTGGAGATGGCAAAACAGAACTAAGGATGAACTAAACTGGGTGAAACTACACAAAGGAGTGGCAAACCTGAACATGAAGGGAGAACAGCAGGGAGAGCACGCAGGGGATTTCACAGGGTATGAACACAGACGACGCGACGAGGAGCAGAGGAAATCACACACTATAAGTACACAAAGAGACACTGGGAAATCACACACAGGTGGGGGAAACAGCTGGACCTGATTAACCTGACGAGACAGGGGAACACTAACACCAGGGACCAACAGAGGGAGCACAAACCCAGAACCCAGTGTCTAAAATCCCAAACACAAACCATCCCAAAACAGCCATGAATAATAATGAAAGTAATAACAATAAAGAACATAAACATAAAGTCACTGAGTCATGGTCGCAGGACCATGACAAAAAGACTGAATCTTAAACATAGTGAATCTTCCTCAGCCTCCTGCTGTTTTCAGAGAGAAGCACATGTAAGTGTGTTGATGACATATTATTTTGTTAGAATATTACTCTCATTTCTGAGACAGAGATTTGCACTACTAACGTGCAGATGCATGGTAGTAATAAAATGGACTAGCTGCCTTTGTTGGCTTATAAATGTATAAATTATACCCGGTTTTATTGATGTTTTATTGTTGTCTTAATGTACAAATGTCATGTTGAAGATGGCAACTGACTTCAAGTGGTCTCAGACCTGGTCCCCGTCTTCAATGTGACCATTTCAAAGACATCCTGAATTGATTTAATCAGAAGGACTTCAGAAGGAAGATGATAGATACCTGAGCTGTGTCCATTCAGGGACAAGATGAGTACCCGGGCCTCCACATTAACACAGCAGAACTTTCAGGCTTTTCTCATTCATTCTCAGAAACCACTTAAGTTTTCACTGGACTCCACAGAGACCTTTAAAAGCTCATGACTGTACCTGGTAGGTGTGCTAAGTATGTTTTCACTGTTTCAAATACTGGGTCACCAGACCCAGTGCCGTGACAGAGCCCCCTCTCTAGGGGATGTCTTCCAGAACTAAAGAAAAGTGAATCCAAAACAAAATGGATCGGGGGGCCGACCTGGAGGTCAACAGCCCAGGAGTCCAGAACACAGTTCAAGAGGCTGACCGCGTGGAAAATGGCAACAGCATGGGCGACGCAGGTCCATGTAGAAAATGGCGGCAACAACAGAGTTCAGGAGGCCACCTATGATGAGGTGACGTGCTGGTCGTACTGGCTGTGGATGTGGACCTGCAGGAAGGGCTGGAAAGGGATGTAGATGTGCTGGAAGGCTAACAGGCTTGACAGACGACCGGCGTACAGAACCAGACGAGGCAGGACCAGACTGCGCCCAGAACTGCGTGATGGAGTAGTTAGCGGCGTGGAAGCCACAGGTAGTGAAGCTGCAAGTAATGGAGCTGGGGGTGGTGCATCAGCTGCTTGTGGTGGTGAGGCAACCACAGGCGGTGGAGCTGGTGGTTGAGCTGGAAGCTGGACAGACTTTCCAGAGCCCCCAGCCAACACTGACGGTGGCGTGGTAGCTGTGGGCAGCTGGAGCGGAGATCAATGGCAGCGTGGAAGCCGTGGATGGTGAAAGAAACTCTCCTGAGCCCAGCGGCATAAAAGCCGTGAATGGCTGGAGCAGCTCTCCAGAGCCGCCAGCGGAGACAGATGGAGGGCCAGCAGGTGCGGAGACCTCTGGCTGGGGTGAAGTAGGATGGAGCTGGGCAGGGCACAGAGCCAGCTCAGGACGCTCCTCGGGCTGCAGCAAGAGGAAGTCTTTTGCAGGCTTGTTGAGCTCACTTGAGCCCTCAGCTGATGACAGAAGAGGCTGAGGCGACTAGCCCGGGCTCCCAGCAGAGGCTGCTGCAGACGGCAGAGCACTAGCACTGCACTAGCTCTATAGTCTCCAGGGGTCCAGAGTCTGCTGAGGTCTGAAGCTCACCCTCTGGGGAAGCCCTGGAGAGAGTCTCTGGAAGAGTCAGTTCAGCAGCCATACAAACAGTCTTATAGTTAGCCTGGTCAGCAGAAACAATCCTTATATTTTCAGAGTCTGTGTAGAAATAGCTCTGTCCACAAAAAGTCCACAGAACTAAAATAAATGTCCTTGGACAGCAAACTCTTAAACGCTCAGAGCTCAGAAAGAGCTGGGTAAATACTGTCCGTTAAATCCAAAACAGCCCCAGGAACAAAACTTTGGGCTGAGCTGCCATGGAAATAATAACAGTCTCTGCAGGAAATGCAGAAACAGACCTTAAATCCTCTGAGCTGGAGTCAACAGTCCCAGACGTAAGAGTTTTAATATTACCAGGCTCAGAACAAACATAAGTTACCCAGCTGTTAGGCTCCACTGAGGGGGAATTATTGTCCTGAAAGTGAACACTGCTTTTATTTTCAGGCTCGGAGTGAGCAGGGGAAACACAGGTTGTTAAGTCCGTAAAGCAGCGGTGGCCTCAGAAAAACAGTCTGTTTATTTTCAGCCACGAAAAGTGAATAAAAAAAGTCTTTTTCGCTCACCATGGCTGGGCTCTCCAGAGACGTCCGGGATCCAGACCGCGGTGAGGACTGCCAAAGGCGTGGATGATGCTTCCTCCGGGAAGCGGATGATGGAGGAGACCGATAATGGCAGAGGGCTGGTGACCCTACATCGCCGCCAGGAAGGAGGCAGGCAAACAAGGGTCGGAGCAGGACGTGAAAAAAGAGTGATTCCAGCCTCGTGGAACCACCCACCTGCTGTTGCTGCCGTGTCGCAGAGAGCTCAGTCTGCTGCAGGTGTTGCGGCGTGGCGAGCTCTGTCCGCTGCTGCTGCGGTGTGGACAAAGAAGAGCCAGAGGAATCGGCTGGCTCCTGGACCTGGACCATCCCTTTAGCCTGGGCCAGACCCCAGAAAGCTGGAGCAGGTGGGGGCTTTACTTCATTATCACCTTAATAGCATTCAGCCCGATGGAGTTCGCTCTAGGATCCAAGGCGTGGGAAATGCACCTCACCAGTCTCTGGATGCGGCTGAGGTCTTGCTCTTGGGCGGAGCCCGCTGGGTCCATATGTTGTGGTTGCGTCGTTCTGTCACGGTTACGGCGTGTGGCAGGCAGGAGGAAGGACCCAGATCCGGGACTCGGAACACAGAAAACTAAACTTAAAACAGCTGCTTTATTTGCTGGGAACTCCACACTGAGCTAACACAGGAGAAAACTGAACTGGAAACTAGAAACACAAAAACTAGGGAACTAAACAAGGACAGAGAGCTATCAAAAATACTAAGGGCATGGAAGAAAAGCACACAGCACTGAGGAGGTTTGATGGTTAATGACGCAAAAACAAGCAGGGGAAAACTGAGGACTAAAATACACAGGCTGGATAGAGAGGATGGGGGAACTGGTGGAAACACAACCGGGACAAACCAGACATAATGGGATGAGGGGAAAGCAAAACTAGACACACTGCACACGGGACAGGGACTATCAAAATAAAACAGGAAGCATGACATTCACAAAGACGCAGACTAGAAACTGAGACGTGGAAACATAAAGCACAGAGACAAAAGTAGCTAGACGTGGAACTCAGGGAAGACATAGTGACAGAGAACCAAGACAAGAACAGCACACGGACACAAAAGGACACAGAGAATAAAGAACAAAACCTGCACTAGAGACATGACACAATAAAACAGAAAACAACAACTGCACAAACACCGGGTCACCAGAACCAGCGCGGTGACATTTTCTCTTTCCACTGCTTTTATCTGCTCTGTTGTTTTCTGTTGACTCCTTCATCCTGGTGATTCCTCCCCTCATCGCTTGCTTTTTTGCTTTGTCTCTTTGTTCAGCATCTGTCCATCTACTCATCTTATCTTTAAAATATATTTTGTCTTCCACTGTGTATCTGTGTACTCATCTTTTAGGCTCCGTCCTAAAAGCATGTTGACATCCTTTCCATCTTCCTCCCCCCGTGTTTGCTTCTCTCTGTCTTCCTCTGTCTGTGTCAGTGTGTCTTTGTCTGAGTGTGGGGGTGACAGATGTGACAGATGTGTCCTGGCCTTTGATCACTCTCAGGTAGGTAATGAGAGGAACATCAGCCTCATAGTCTCGCATGTATAGATCCGAAACTCCGTCACTCTTCTCCATCTCCTGCTGTCCTCATGTATCCTCATTCCCTTTCCCACCAACTCAGCCATTGTTGCCTTGCTTCCTTTTGACATTCCCCGAAACAAGATGAGTCTTCACAATCATTCATTCATTTCTTTTACAGGTAATTTCCTCTGCATGTCAACATGTGTCTCTGTGGGTGTCACTCTATGAGTGATGGGTTTCTTGTCATCATTAAACATGGTTCTGTACCTCCTACTTTTACTGCATTAGCTAGGTTAGCATCTTCAGTGTATTTGAATGGTAACTAGACCCAGAATTAGCATTCAAATGGAGATATCAGCTGGCAATTGGTAAATTTTTATTGCCAGCAAAATGGTAGTCAAGTCTACTGTGTCTTTGTTTTCTTTATTTCCACAGCAGCAGCAACATAGTGGATTCAGATTTGAATTTTAGTGACCCTGCCCTTAGTGATACGCTCAGAACTGTGCCGTTAGCTTGCAGCGGGTAAACTGTTTAAAGCTACCGTTGCCAAGCCTCAAAAATGCTTTTGAGGTTGAATACCTTTGGGCCATTCCCTGGGTCTCCAGAAGATTCTTTTTATTTCATATGTCAAAATGCTGAAATACCCCAAGCAGTAATATTAGCTGTAGCTGGGAACGGGCTGTGATTGATGGCTACAGTCGTTGTGGCGTTAAGTCTGTGCAGCAGCAGTTTGTGGAAATATTCCTACCTGCACAAAAAACAAATGTGCAAAAATTACCATCAGAGATCAAAGGAGCAGCTGATTGGTCAGCTGACATGAGAAACTCACAGGAATTAGGCTGTAAGTGATGACGTCCAGCAATTATGGGTCATTTCAAGCAAAGATAAGATCATGTAAGATAAGTTGAGATAATAAATAGCAGCTACTGCTTGTGTAAATAATAATCATCCATCCATTCATTTTCTTCTGTTATCCAGTTCAGGGCTGGGTCCTATCCCAGCTGCATGTTGCAGGGCTAATAATAGAACTATTATTATTACTAGTACCTGTTTAAAAGCTGTGTGTTTAATTTATCCCTTCATTCGTTCATACATGCTCCTAAATTTGTTCATAAAGCACAAACACATTAGATTTGTGTGTCCACACCTGTGAGAGTCGCTTCCTTCAGCTGGAATCATTTTCATAGATAAATTAGTCTCCCTCGGTCTCTTACGGTAAATGTAAATTTGATCACACCCATGTTTTCAGGCAAAAAACATGAAATAAGAAACAGACATGTGGAACAAACGATGAGTATTGTGTACTTGGACGCATGACATCTCAGTAGACTTATGCTGGGCTTACACTGTGCGATTTTTGGCCCATTTTGAGCCGATTTTTGAGTCGTGCGACCGTTTTGGCGATCGGCCCGATTTTGGCCTTCATCGTGCATCGTGCATCGTGTAGTATACGTGGGGCAACGAGAAGCGATTGACACCTCACGACCAGCTCCCGATCATCAATCGCTTGGTCATGGGGATTTGAAATCCTCGCGACCGTCGTGAGGCTGTCACCGCAGTTTGTCACACTGCGCACGCGCAAACACAAATGTCAGCGAAAAAGACGGCGCAGCACGGCAGTGCAGCGTGTGATCTGGACACAAGCGATGGAGGCACAACTTGTAGAACTTTGGAAAGCTCATCCGAGCCTTTTCGATGTGGCATCACAAAATTATCACGACCACAACAACCGTGAAAATAGTTGGATTTACACTGCTGCTCAATCACAGCTGGCTGATCAGTGTTTTTCATTAGCAATTTAACAAAGTTGATGGTGGTGGTGTGTCTGTGTGAGTGAAAGACAGAGAGAGTGACAGAATTTCTGTTATAACCTTCATTTTATGGACGCACAGTGTGAGCACTCAGGTCGCATCAGAGCATCGGGTCGTATAGTGTCAGACCTGCATCGTGACCTACCAACTTCTAACCCCTGTGAGTCAATCATACAGTTTGAGCAGGAGCTGAATCGCGCGACTGAAAAAATCGCACAGTGTCTGCCCAGCATTACAGTGTGCTTCTAATGGGAGCTGTGAGAACAAGCATGCATCTGCAGAGTCGATGTGGACTCCATGTGTGGCTTTGCACAGACATGGAGTCGATAACCATCAGCCTGCTGCTTCAGCAGCTTTTGTGTTTGTATACTGAAAACAATAGAAAGGCTTTGCTTATAGACTCATCGCTGCTGCTCTCAGAGCTTTCCCCCTGCATCTCTTATTTGTTCTGATTTCTTGTGGTTTTTGTTCTCCGTGGCTCTTCCCTTCTTCCTTTCCTGTCCTGTTCTGCTCTTTCTTGTGCGTTAAGCTCACGTTCAGTTTCTTCCTCCTTTATATCTTTGGACTGGAGAAATTAATTTCCCTTCTTTTCAAAGGTATGAGAACATATAGGGAGCAGAGAAATAGGGCCAGAGAGATGGTGTTAATATTGATCTCGGTTAATTAGATTCCTGTTGGAATCCTGTGAGGGATTGGAGTGGCAAAGCACAGTGTTTGAGTGCAGCCTGAGGAAAATGGAGCTTGTGTTAGAAGGATTTTCATTTTAAACGTGTGTTTGGACACAGAAGGAAGAAATCAGCGCTTCTCATATTTGAAATATTCCAAATCTGAGCCTATTTTTTTAATTCAAACTCGTGTTTTCTTTGATGCTTCGTCTTTTTTCTCATGCTTGGCAGCATTTATGTTTTCTGGCTTTAGCTTTCTGGATGTGTGTGCACATCGGCACTAACTCCTCCCATGAACACGTATGATGAGCCTAAAAGGTTTTGTAAATTCTTATAGGTTACTTTTCCACTCTCACAGAGCACATTACACAGCATGCCTCATTCACACAAGCACATTTTCTATGAAGAAGTGCTTTCTAGCTAACAATGGATGCGGCAGAGAGTATCTTGGATTAGCATCTGGCCCACGAGTCCAACCAGGGATCAAACTATCGACCTTCTGATTATTAGACGACCTGCTCTACCTCCGCAGCTTCAGCCAAACAGCTGCTTGATCCCTTCAGTAAATTTGATGACACCATGAAAAACCATGTCAACATTGCAGGAAGCAAAGCTAGCAGAGCTTGGTATCAAACTGTAGGAAAAAAGCTGGTTTTGAGCAGCCGCATGATGATGTAGACGTTTCTGTCACTCTGCATATCACACAGTCACATCCCATAATATAAAGCTGCTGACTGCAACCAGCAGAGCACGTTTGACTCTTCTTCATTCAGTCATGTTACAGCCACACTTAAAACATCAAAGGAGACAAAAGAAATAAAGTGATGTTGATACATTGTACTAATGCCACAGCATTGACATATCTATAATTATATTCCATCATTAACTTCACTCACCCCGCCCCCTGTTTTCCTCTTTGTTCTTTTTGACCACGTTCAGGACTTGTCTTTATTTTGATTGGTGGCTTTCAGTGTTGCCTTTGGCTTATTTAAACGGGATCATAAGGGCTGGCAGTGAGATCAGAGACAAGCAGTGCTTGAAGTTAACTGTAAAGATCCTACAGTCCAGTGTTAATGAGCTTCCGATCCCCTCATTGCAGCACCTGGAAACAAAAAGGAGGAAAAACTCCAGCTTAACAGGAAGAGAGGTCTAGATCTGAGCTCGGGGGCGGCAGCCATCTGACATGACTCATTAAACGGGGGAGTTTTTGTATTTAGCATTTCCGTTGTTACACTGTGGCTCACAAATGAAGTTTGCTGTGGACATCTCATTGTGTTTGTGAGCCTGCAGTACTGCACTGTCTGCAGAGACATGCCCCTCTATGAGGAAACTGATACTGGCTGTGTTAGTGATGCCGGGGGGCAGCATTGAAGTACATGAACTGTACTGCAGCAGGCTACGTGTTGTGTGATCACAGACAGCTCTAAGAAGATCTTGTCATCTCTACCAAACCTGCCTACATTTGTCACAGTGAGCTCAGTGGGTGCAGCTTGTGTGATGGGCAGACCACACACACACACACACACACGCACACGCACACGCACGCACGCACGCACGCACGCACGCACACACACACACACACACACACAGAGAACCTCTTCACTTATCCTGCCATCATTCTGCATCCTTAATTGAACCTTTTCAACATCTTGCCTGTGGCTCACTGGGAGGGATCGCCTTTTTAAGACTGCTTTGCACACACCCGACTTTAACAACTTCCCACTTTCTGTACCGAGCAGTGAGAAATGGCTGTGAGGTCTGTGGTTAGAGTCCTGTCTTCTGTCTGTCTCATCTTGGTGTTTGTCACTGTAAAAAGTGATAGACACAAGACCATTAGATGCTGATATGCATGGATACTTCTTTTGTCCTCCAATTGTCCAGTTTCCTCAAATGTCTTGACACACTGCACATCATGCTACTGCATATTTATTTTTTGGCTAGTAACTACCCTTTGAGAGGTGTAGAGACACTGGAATGAAACTGTCTTATCTTTGGTATTTTTCATAGATTTGACTTTTGAAAAATGTGAGTGAATAATGTGTTTTGTGACATCCTGTTGCATACAAGTACAGCAGTCTTTCAGGCAGTGACCAGCAGCATCTTAACTTATTTGAAACTGTAGCAGAACATTATTAAAATGATTTTTTGGTGGTTCTTGTGCCAGCTAACAGCAGGCAGCAACATTTAAACATGTAGTGAAGTACTCTAGTACGTCCTTAATTTCACTGTTTGTGTTGTACCAGCTGCTGCACCCGCCCCTGTGAGGGAGGGGCAGAAAAGCAGCCAGTGGAGCAGGAGTGCCAGTAAGAATGTACTGGTTCCCAATTTGTGGGTAAAATTCTACTCATTAAGCTGGGATATGCTCTAGTAGTCAGGGGGCTGGAGGACTGCCAGCAATGATTTTTACAAAATGTTCAATAAAAATCTCAATCGCATCTATCTGTATCGATCATTACACGCTATATTTTTATAATTAATTAGCTAAAGCTTATTATCTTTAAGCTTCCACTGATGTATGCTCTTTCACTGGCCTCATAATATTATGAACAAATAATATTACAGTACCTAAAATCTATATCCTAAATCTCGTCATTCCCAATCAGAGAGATGTCACTACTCAGGTATTACACACACACACACACACACAGTGCAGTGAATCAGGTGGTAAACAGAGAACTTGGTAGTTTACTGTTAAAACGTGCCTCTGATTATACATCAGCTCCGCCGTGAGAAACACACCCGTCAATCGACTTATCAGTTAATGAATGTTGCAATTAATTGATTTGCCAGACTGCCCATATTTGGCTGCTGTGGTTTCAAATCAGAGTCACACACATATTAGCTCAATGTGCTGCTTACCCACAATCACAAACTGTCTCTGAGCGTCAGGACATCAGGGACATCTGCTGACATGGCTGTTTGTCAGTTCCTTGGAGGCCTGTTGTGGAAAGTCACATCAGAACCTAAATAATCAGACCTTTTAATGGCCTTTGCTGCCTCACAATAGTTCAGCAGTTAGTGGCCTTGAAGATCTTAAAGGGGAAAAGTAAAAGGTAGCTTTGAGTACAACATGGAAACCGTGCATGAACAGCTTCTCGTATGACAGCAGAGTCAAGTCATTTGAACTCATTCCGAGTATGACACAGTATTATAGAGATTGAAAATGTGACGTCACTCAGGGGTAAAACCGCAAAGAATTCTGGGAACTCGTGGCAAGAGGTACTAGCGCACGGAGGCTTTCAAAGGTCCTATTAATAAACGGTTAACGAATGTGTATTTATGACGACGATTTGTGAGACTGGTAAACTTATGATACGTACGATGGTCTTTACTTTCTACATGGTGCATTTTAAGGTCCTGTACCCATCTGTCGGTAAACTGTACCTGGGCTTGTTGCAGTGACCTGAAGTTACTAAACTTCATGAGTGTATGCACTCACTCCAAGAACCGTATGATTATAAATATGAGCGTGGTGAAGTTGGGCAGCACGTAAACGTATTTTGTCCCTCTGTGTGCTCATAAGGATCTAACACTTTCACTGGTTTGATTTTTTTCCTCGTATCTTTTCTTTGACTTTTTATTAAGTCTGTCCTTGTACGGACCGGCATTGTTCTCCTTCGTTTTGTACATACATTTTTGGGGGGCAAAGAAAAAGCAAGAATTTATTGGAACCGAAGAATGAACGTTTTGCGGTGCTGCAAATGCTTGCATTTGATGCAGGTACTTGGATTGTTTTGCCACGAGTTACCGGCATGCAATGCGCGAAAGTCACGTGGTCTGTCAATCTCTATAGCACTCCATGGTTTGGCTTCAGATAGGAAAAGTAACCTGGTCAGCCCACATCGATGCCCCACCTAGAGCGAGGTCACTAATAGCCTTGTTCATAGGCACTGAGTGGAGAGCAGACTGAGGCTCTCAGTTCTACCAACCTCTGTTTACTTCTAAGTGATAACATACGGACACTTCATCATTAGACCACGTGTGAGAATGCATTTATGAGGTTGTCACACACAGCCGTGACAACCAAGGTACCAAGCTGACTGCCAATCATTCAGTTAGCATGCATACCCAATTCTAGATATCTGATAGAAGCAGTGTCTTTGAGGCTCTGGCTGAACTGAGGTGCAGATAACAGCGTGATGTTAAAGGAATAGTGCATGCCTGAGAGTCTATCTCAGCTAAAACGATGATTAAGGGCTCTTACCCTTTAAATAGACAATCCTGTTGACCCAATTTAGAGTCACAATCAATCCAGCACTCGTCACATTCATTGAGACGCTAAGCATTGATTTTCTCTTTTCTGCTGGCTCTGATAGCTGCCTGCCCACAGGAGCCCAGGACAGGGGGGAGCCCAGGGAAGTCACCCACTCAGTACCTACACAGACACACACACACACACACACAGACATGCACACACACACACACGCACGCACACACACACGCACACACACACACACACACACGCATACACACACATGCACACACACACACACACACATGCACACATGCACACGCACACACACACACATGCACACACACACACACACACACATGCACACATGCACACGCAAACACACACACGCACACGTGCACACACACACACACACACACACACTCAGAGACTTACACACACATACAGACAGACACACACACATGCACACATGCACACATGCACACACACACACACACACATGCACACATGCGCACACACACACACGCACGCACACAAACAAACAAAGTGATGTTTCTGTTTATCTCTATATGCATCTTTGGATAATTGCATTGTTAGCTTTTAATATAATTAGCCTTGGATCAATACTACACTCCAGGCCATGTAAAGCTCACACATCTTTATAACAAACCTTCCAACAACTTCCAAATCTTTGTAATTTTAATCTTTCTTTTCTTTGTCACTCATTGTAGTTGCTGCTCCTTAAAAGCACTGAAACACTGTGACAAACATGAAAAACGCAAAAGAAAACCTGTTAGGTAGTTCTTCCCATATGGAAAAGATATATATAAATCTTATAAAGTTTGTATCTGTCTTGTGTGAAACTTGTATGAAAAGCATATAAGTGTGAAAACAGATATAAGATCCCTTGAAAAATTATATAATGAAACTTGTATGTTTTGGATACTTACTAAAACAATGTATGAAAGTAATGAGAAAGTGGCCACTTTCATGAGTAATCACATATAAGTTTTTACTATTTCTTTTCCGTATGGGTTGTCACGTGATTAGCCAACTAGCTTCTTCATCTTCCCATAACCAGTTAATGATGCATTTCTGTGATAACGAAACAGTTTATGATTATTGTACTAGACAAATGCACAGTATTATTATCGTGTGTTAATCAGCATTGGAATTTACTCTGGCAACTTAAGTCACATCCAGCCTCCACTAGCTGCCCCCTGAACCCACTACTCCACCCATCCACTGCAGCTGAGCCACATACCACACCCCACCACAGAGCAAGACACTGGATACCAGGGCTTTGATTAAATTTTGCCTCAGACAGTCAGAAATATTATAATTGTGATCATTTATCAGTACTGATACTGTGAGCCTTCATCAGAGGTGTGAGCATCACAGCCTTTGTGTCAAAGTAACTGAGGATAAAACAGAAAAACATAAACAGATTTTCCTGGCCTGGTTTTTTATAGCAGATAAACTTAAAAATACTCTGCAGTAAATCAAAAATGGTAGAAAAACTTGAATCAACATGTGAACCTGACCTGATGCTGCTGAAGGGGAGCAGAGCAAAGTTACAGAGGTTTGATTACAGACACAGCTGAGAGTTTTGCAATTTGGCATCATTTTAAAAAGTTCATTTCTTCAGTCTTGAACAGCAGAAATGAGGCTTTCTTGTCGGAGGTCATTTAAAAAACAAACAAACAAAACAAACAGTGTCTGAAAGCGCTGTAAACAACGGTAGGCTGGTGGGTAATAGCAAATAATGCAGAAAACAGACATTTGAGATGGGAAACTGTTCTTGAAGCACAGAGAGAGAGAGCTGTGCAGGAAGTGTGATTTTTATCGTGTGGAAGCAAAACAGCAAAGTCAGAGGGAGTTTATGACGATGTTTATCAAACGTGAAGTCAATCAATCAATCAATCAATCAATCTTTATTTATAAAGCACTTTTCATACAGAAATGTAGAACAAAGTGCTTTACAGCCCACCCCACCCCGCCCTCCAATTCGCTCCCCACACTCTCATTAGCATAATCGGTCATGGATACATACCCCCCCACACACACACACACTTGAAAAGTAGAATTGGGCAAAATTGGGCTGGGCACACATGAGCCAGGTGAGGAAACACTATCACACGGAGCCGTCTGCACCGGGAGCCGGTCACAGACCGCAGCCTCCAGGCCGGGCATACAGCAGGAGGGAGGCAAAGAAGCCCCCCAGCAAGGCTGAGAGGACCCCCAGAGCCCCAGCAGCCACGGTCGATCACAGCCCCGGTGCAGAGAGCCCCCTCTGGAGATATGACCTAATAAGAGTATATACAGAATAAAAAGATAAAATACAATAAATATTATGTAGGACCTAATTTAATAATGTAAATAGAATAACAGGATAACATAAAATAAATAAACGTTAGGTGAAAGCTAAATTAAAAAGGTGGGTCTTGAGCCTGTTCTTAAAAACATGTACGTTCTCTGCGGCCCTGAGCTCCTCCGGCAGGCTGTTCCACAGACGAGGACCATACCACTGAAAAGCTGCCTCTCCGTGAGCATGTGTCCTGACTTTAGGAACGATCAAAAGGCCAGTACCAGAGGACCTCAGGGTCCGCGAGGGTTCATATGGTAAAAGCAAATTTGAGAGATAAGAAGGCCCAAGACCATTAAGGCATTTTTTTTATAACTGTGTGTTTATTGAGTTTTAAACTTTACACTGACACCAAGATTAAACAAACAAACAACCAAAAAAAAACAAAAGCAAAAAAAACCAACAAAAAAACCCCCAACAACATCATAGCAGAACGAAACAAAACAGACAAAACAAACAAACAAACAGGCAACCCGGCTCATGAATGCAGAGAAATAAGTGGAAAATCCAGACATTTTAGAATAGATGTATCAAAGGCTGCGCTTAGATCCAGTAGCACCAGGACTGAGAGCTGTTGGGAGTCCCAGTTACATCTACGATCAGTTAAAACCTTTAGGAGAGCCGTCTCTGTGCTGTGGTTCACCCTAAATCCAGACTGGAATTTTCTAAAATTTTACTTAAAAATGGTGAGTTGGATACAGGTCTGTAGTTATTAAAATCATTACAATCCAAATTGCTCTTCTTCAGAAGGGGCCTCACCACCGCCGTTTTAAAGGCAGCAGGGAAGACACCCAACTGAAGAGAGCAATTCATCACGTATAAAAGCTCAGCCTCAAAAAATCCATAAAGTGTTTTAAAGAGTGAAGAAGGGATTGGATCTAAAAGACATGTGGTGGGTCTCACTGTGGAGAAAACTTTCCGAAGGTTCTCAGCATTAACCAGGACAAAGCTGTCCAGTGTCTCCTCAGGTACAATCGAGCCCTCAGATGTGTTTACAAACATATCGCGATTAGATAAAATATCAGATCTGATGGCGCTGATCTTTCCCCTGAAGTGGTCTGCAAACTGCTCACAGAGCGAGTCTGTGGGGGTTCTTTGGGAGCTTTTAAAATCAGGGTTAAATAAATGATCTATGGTGGAAAAGAGGACCTTGGGACTATTTTTGTTATTACTGATTATTTTGGCAAAGTATGAATTTCTTGAATTTCTTAATGTATTATTGTACATTTTAAGTTGCTCGCAAAATATTTGATGGTTGGTTGCATTTTTATTTTTCCTCCATCTCCTTTCTGCTGCCCTGCAGTTTCTTTTGAGTTTTTTGACTTCTTCGTTTCTCCAGGGTGATACGTGTTTTACGTTAATCTTTTTGGTGGTGAGTGGAGCAACGGAGTCAAGGCTTTTCTTCAGTTTGCTGTTGAAATGATTAAAAATCAGATCGCAGGGTGCAGGTAGAATCACAGGGGGGCATTCGTCTAAAACCCTGGTAAAATTTGCAGCCACTTCAGAGGTTAGATAGCGCCTCCTCACAGTTCGCACCGAGGTCTCCCGCTGAATAAAACCGGTGATGTTAAAAAACACACAGTAGTGGTCAGAGACAGCCAAGTCAACAACAGAGGACACACTAGTGGACAGCTCATGGGTGATGACCAGGTCCAGAGTGTGTCCTCTGTTGTGAGTCAGCTGCGTGACGTGCTGGTAAAATCCAAACAGTGAAGAATGTTTAAGAATTCTTTTGATGGGTCAGAAGGATTATCTCTGTGCAGGTTAAAGTCACCGGTTAAAATTATCATATTATAGTCTGAATGTATGTTTGTTAAAAATTCTGAGAATACCTTGATAAAAGCAGCGCTGTCTTTAGGTGGTCTATAAATTGTGACAGATAAAACTGGAGGGCTGCTAAAAACAATAGCATGGAATTCAAAAGTGGTAAAATAGTCAAATAAAATGTGTTTGGTGGTGAGTGTGTTGTTGGCTAAAGATGCACTGCCACCACCTCTCTTACCACTTCTAATAGAAAAAGAGAAATTCAAATTTGGTGGGGAGGCCTCAGTGAGAACAACTGGTGCATCCGAACCCAGCCATGTTTCAGTTAAAAATAAACAGTCAAGTTTATTATCTAAAATTAAATCATTAATAATAAAAGACTTGTTCCACAGAGAGCGGACATTTAAAAGTGCCATACTGATCGAGACTGGTGGATTTTTGACAGCAGAGTTCAAGGCCGGAGGTTATTAATGTTGTTGGAGTTACTGGATTTATGATAATTCTGTTGCTCTCTGTTTGTGATTATGACGGGTATTGTGTTGACTGTGGGAGAGAGAGGTCCGAGTCCAGAGTTTCGTGTATTACTGTTAAAAGTGGAACAAATATAGGAGCTGGGACCAGGAGGACATCAGTCAGTGGCAGACAGATCAGCAGGTAATGTCAGTTTGGGGTAATGACAGGGCCATGTGCGGGAGTGACGGCGTCCCCAGGCATTGAGGTGGAGCCCGTCTGCCCCAAAAAGATGCCTCCTCTCCCAGAAGGCATCAAAATTGTTAATAAGACCCACACCGTGGGAGACACAGGCGGAGGAAAGCCAGATGTTAAGGCTGAGCAGCCGGCTGAAACAGCCTATCCCTCTGCCGCAGGTGGGGGTGGGCCCGGAGATAAAAGCACTCACCTGCAACTGACCAAGGAGGCTGAAGAGTTGGAGGAAGTCCAGCTTCAGCAGCTCAGATTGCTGTTTGGGGATGTCATTGGTGCCGATGTGGATGATGAGCTGGTTGGCCTGTGGGTGGGACACCAGGATGTTAGGAATTCTGTTCACGTCGACAACGGTGGCTCCCGGGAACGACAGCGTGAGCGCCCCCCTCATCCGCATGTTCCTGATGATGGAATCCCCGAGGACCAGCG
The DNA here is from genome assembly GCF_057381915.1 of Diplotaxodon limnothrissa. Classification (NCBI taxonomy): domain Eukaryota; kingdom Metazoa; phylum Chordata; class Actinopteri; order Cichliformes; family Cichlidae; genus Diplotaxodon; species Diplotaxodon limnothrissa. The sequence goes on from NC_140603.1 coordinate 1,675,716, forward strand.
TGGAGAGAGGAGGTGCCACCGGGGGCTGCTGGCCATCTGAGACGCCCACGCCACGGCACCGGGTGTAATAATGTGAATTATTGTTTGCAAGATGTTTTGTTCCACAATAGATTGTGTTGCTGCACGGACGTTTTAGAGTGTCACACAAGTAAGGATTGTTAGGGTGTATGTTGCTGTTGTACATGGCAGAGGACCAATCTGAGTCGCATGACTTGTTAATAAAACTTACTACCCCGTTGGGTAGGAAATAGATATTCTGGAGTCTGTCGTGAATGAGACCAGAATATAACATGGTGGCAGCGGAGCGGACAGCGGAGCAAGCTGCACGGCCGGAGTGAACCCCCGAGAGACGCCTGTCGGAGGGGTGAGCAACTAGCGGCTAATCGAGTTAGCACCGCCGCGAGGCATGGAGGGCCTTAAATCGCTGGTATTGGACTCCAGTAACCTATCACGGACATGGAAGACCTGGAGGGACGAGTTTATGCTCTATGTGGAGCTGACCATGGACTTAGATGGCGAACAGAAAAAAGTAAGCTTGTTCAGTTATCTCGTTGGTGAGAGCGGCAGGGAGCTGCTAGACACGCTAATGGGCGACACAGCGAGAGATCGGTGGACAGTTAAGGACATTATTGAGAAGTTTGACAATCATTGCAATCCTTTAGTTAATGAAACTGTGGAGCGTTATCAGTTCTTCACGAGAAACCAAGGCGCCAGTGAGACAATCGACAGCTATGTGACGGAATTAAAGCTGCTGACAAAAACGTGCAATTTTGGAGTAATAAGGGACTCACTGATTCGTGACAGGATTGTATGTGGACTTCACAACCCGAGTTTGAGGGAGAGACTGCTGCGTGAGAAAAACATGACACTGGATGCATGCATACAGCACTGCAGAGCCGCGGAGCTGTCGCGGGAAAACAGCAAAACCATTTCGGGAGCTGCAGTGGAGGAGGTGCATGCTGTGCGTGGAGCTGCGTGCCAGAAACGGATCGGCGACGCAGTGGACTGTAAGTTTTGTGGCAGAACACATGAAAAAAAAGAAAGAAAAATGTCCAGCATACAGGAAGAAATGTAAAAAGTGTGGCAGAGAAAACCACTTTGCAGTTAAATGCATGGCACATTCAGAGCAGAAGAGAAGGACGAATGTACACAACATGACAGCATGTGAGAGTGATGAGTATGAGGACGTTCTCTGTGTTACAGAGGCAGACACACATGTTTCAACTACAAAGAACACTGACAAAGTGAGAGGCACTCAACTCTTTGCAGGCATGCTGATGGGCAAAGAGATTGTAAATTTTCAGATTGACTGTGGTGCCAGTTGTAATGTAATGCCAATCCACATGCTAAGCCCGAACACACAGTTGGAGGACACACAAACAGTGTTGATGATGTACAACAAAAGTAAGATAAAGCCGTTGGGAAAATGCAAAGTTAAGCTACGTAACCCGAGAAATCAGAAACTGTATCGGTTGGAGTTTCAAGTGGTTGACAAAGACTGTAAAGTACCACTGCTGGGCAAGAGAGCCAGCGAAGCGATGAAACTCATAAAAGTACACTATGAAAACATCTTGAAACTGGACAGCATCGTTACTTCAGAGCACCCAACAGCCAATGAGTGGAACATGGATCAGATTAAAACAGAGTATGCCGATGTCTTCACAGGAGATGGCTGTTTGCAGGGAGAGTTAAGGCTCGAGGTGGATGAAACTGTGAAACCAGTGCAGTTACCAAAACGGCGTGTCCCTATTGCAATGATAAAGCCGTTAAAAAAGGAGCTTCAAGATTTTCAGCGCAGAGGGATCATTACACCAGTAGAATGCAGCACAGACTGGATCAGTGGGATGGTTGTGGTCCAAAAGCAGAGTGGGGACTTAAGAGTGTGCATAGATCCAAAACCCTTAAACAAAGCCCTACAACGGAGCCACTTCCCATTGCCCACCATTGAGGACATTTTGCCAGATCTGTCAAAGGCTAAAGTGTTCTCTGTCTGCGATGTGAAGAGTGGATTCTGGCACGTGAAACTGGAGGAGGAGTCGAGCTACCTGACAACATTTTCGACTCCATTTGGACGCTACAGATGGCTGAGGATGCCAATGGGGATAAGTCCAGCTCTGGAAGTGTTCCAGAGGAAGCTCACACAAGCTTTGGATGGACTGGCAGGGATCTACATCATTGCAGATGATGTGCTGATCACGGGTCAGGGGGACACAGATGCTGGAGCAGTACGTGACCATGACGAGAAGCTGAGAAAGTTTTTGACTTGTTGCAGGCAGAAAAACATTAAGTTGAACGCAGACAAGTCCAAACTTAAACAGAAGGAGACTACGTACATTGGACATCAGCTGACATGCAACGGTCTGAAAATAGACCCAGAGAAGGTTAGGGCTATAGAAAAAATGCCCAGACCTACAGACGTGAAGGCAGTACAGAGACTGTTAGGTATGGTGAACTACTTAGCAAAGTTTTGCCCACATCTGTCTGACAATTGCGACTTACTGAGACAACTGACACACAAAGACAGTGAGTGGAACTGGACGACTCAACATGAAGACGCATTCCAGAGACTGAAAGAGGCTATAGCAGAGGCTCCAGTCCTGAAATACTACTGCCCAGAGGAAGAGCTGACAGTACAATGTGGCGCTTCTGACAAAGGGTTAGGTGCAGCACTCATGCAGACGGGTAAGCCTGTGGCTTTTGCGAGTAGAGCACTTACATGTACAGAGCAAGCTTATGCCCAGATCGAAAAGGAGCTTTTGGCTGTAGTTTTCAGCATGGAGAAGTTTCATCAGTACACATATGGTCGTAAAGTGGTGGTACACAGTGATCACAAACCCTTAGAGACCATAGTAAGAAAACCACTGTTGAGCGCACCCAAACAGTTGCAAAGGATGCTTATGCGCATTCAGAAATATGACATAGATGTGGTGTATGTGCCAGGCAAAGACATGTTATTAGCAGACACGTTGAGCAGGGCATATCTTCCAGAGTGCTCACCACAGGGCTCCATAGAGGAGGAAATAGAGAGCATTAACATGGTCACTCATGCACCCATCTCACCTGACAGACTAAACAGCATAAGGACTGCTACACAAGAGGTCAAAGCACTACAGATTCTCATAGATACAATTCACAGAGGTTGGCCGACAGACAAAAGAGACACTGACGGTGACATCAGACCATTCTTCTCATTCCTGGATGAACTGAGTAGTCAGGATGGACTTGTGTTTAGAGGTGAACGTGTTGTTGTCCCGACTACCATGAGACAGGAGATCCTAACTAGACTACACTCGACACACCTAGGTGTAGAAGGTTGTCTAAGGAGAGCCAGAGAGTGTGTGTATTGGCCAGACATGAACAAACAAATTAAGACTTATGTGACTAAGTGTGACATCTGCAGGTCAGTTGACTACAGACAGCAGAAAGAGACCTTGGTCCCACATGAGATCCCGACTAGACCATGGGCTAAGGTGGGCTCGGACCTGTTTATGTTTGACAACAAGGACTACCTTATCACAGTGGACTACTATTCAAACTTCTGGGAAATTGACTATCTCCCGGACACTAAGTCCACCGCTGTGATTAGAAAGCTGAAGGCTCACTTTGCCAGACAGGGCATCCCAGCTGTAACATTGCTGGCCTTACGGATCGGTTTATTGAGTCTGTTGGCATCTGCGACCCTCAGCCTGCTCCCCCAGCATGCAACAGCATAGAGGATCGCACTGGCCACAACAGACTCATAGAAAATCCTCAGCATTTTCTGGCAGATGTTGAAGGACCTCAGTCGCCTCAAAAAATAGAGACGACTCTGGCCCTTCCTGTAAAGTGCTGTGGTGTTTTTAGCCCAGTCCAGTTTATTGTCAATGTGTACTCCAAGGTATTTATAGTCCTCCACAATGTCAACACTGACCCCCTGAATTGAAACAGGGGTCAAGTGTTTCCTGGTCTTCCTGAAGTCCACGATCAGTTCCTTGGTCTTTGCCACGTTGAGCTGCAGATGATTCTGCTCACACCACGTGACAAAGGAGTCGACCACAGCCCGGTACTCTGTCTCATCATCCCTGCTGATGCATCCAACCACCGCAGAGTCATCAGAAAACTTCTGAAGATGGAGGTCTCTGTGCAGTGGCTGAAGTCTGTGGTGTAGAGGGTGAAGAGGAAGGGGGAGAGGACAGTCCCCTGTGGTGCCCCTGTGTTGCTAATCACCTTGTCAGACACACACTGTGGGAGACGTACATATTGTGGTCTTCCTGTCAGGTAATCAACAATCCAGGACACCAGAGAAGCATCCACCTGCATCGCTGCTAACTTATCACCCAGGTGGGTCGGCCTGATGGTGTTGAAAGCACTGGAAAAGTCAAAAAACATGACCCTCACAGTGCTCGCCGGCTGGTCCAGATGGGTGTAGACACGATTGAGCAGGTAGATGATGGCGTCCTCAGTTCCAAGACGAGGCTGATAAGCGAACTGAAGGGGATCCAGGTGTGGTCTTACTATGGGTCGCAGCTGGTCCAGGATGAGCCTTTCCAGGGTCTTCATGATGTGGGAGGTCAGTGCCACGGGCCTGTAATCCTGGGGGCCACTGGGACATGGCGTCTTTGGCACAGGGACGAGGCATGATGTCTTCCACATCACCGGGACCCTCTGCAGACTCAGACTCAGCATAAACAGTTTATGAAAGACTCCACACAGCTGGGGGGCACAGGTCTTGAGGACGAGGGGACTCACTCCGTCTGGTCCAGCAGACTTGCCTGAGTGAAGTCTCCTCATTTGCATCTCAACCTGGTATTGAGTGAAGGTGATGGGTGGGGGAGGGGTGTCAGGACTCTCACAGGAGGCAACATGTGAAGAGAGAGGCTGGCACAGTGGTGTGGTTCTGGATTCCAGGCTGACTACAGGTGAGGTTGTGGGGGTGGGAGCAGACACTGTGGTGTCGAATCTATTGAAAAACAGATTCAACTCGTCGGCTCTATTCTCACCTCCCTCAGCTCCCCTGCTGTTGGTTGGCCTGAATCCAGTGATGGTCTTCATGCCCCTCCACACCTCTCTCATGCTGTTCTGCTGGAGTTTCCACTCCAGCTTCCTCCTGTAATTGTCCTTAGCCTCTCTGATCTTGTCCTTTAGTAACACCTGGATCTTCCTCACCTCCTCTTTGTTGCCCCCTCTGAAAGCCCTCTTCTTGTTGTTGAGGAGGGCTTTGATGTCCTTAGTCACCCACGGCTTGTTATTTGGGTAACAATGAACAGTCTGAGCTGGAACAATGGAGTCGGTGCAGAAAGTTATGTAGCCTGTGATACACTCAGTAAGCCCATTGATGTCCTCGGCGTGAGGCTCACAGAGTGTTTCCCAGTCGGTCACCTCGAAACAGCCCTGTAGTTCCGCTATTGCCTCCTCTGACCACCTCCTAACAGTCCTGGTGGTCACAGGTTCCCTCCTCACAATTGGCACATAGCGGGGGGTGAGGTGATTCAGGTTATGATCTGACCTACCAAGTGGGGGGAGGGAGGAGGAGCTGTATGCATCCTTGACGTTAGCATACAGTAAGTCTAAAATTTTCTCTCCCCTGGTGGTACTGGTGGGATACTGGTGAATATGTACTGGACTGCACTTGAATTAAGTGTGCTCCCTGTAAGATTGTGGGTTTTATCTGTAACAAAACATCCAAAGAACCCTTATTAAACAAAAGCTCTGATTATACAGGGAGTAAAGAATTATTAGGCAAGTTGTATTTTTGAGGAATAATGTTATTATTGAACAACAACCATGTTCCCAATGAACCCAAAAAACTCAATATCAAAGCTGAATGTTTTTGGAAGTAGTTTTTAGTTTGTTTTCAGTTTTAGCTATTTTAGGGGGATATCTGTGTGTGCAGGTGACTATTACTGTGCATAATTATTAGGCAACTTAACAAAAAACAAATATATACCCATTTCAATTATTTAATTTTACCCGTGAAACCAATATAACATCTCCACATTCACAAATATACATTTCTGACATTCAAAAACAAAACAAAAACAAATCAGCGACCAATATAGCCACCTTTCTTTGCAAGGACACTCAAAAGCCTGCCATCCATGGATTCTGTCAGTGTTTTGATCTGTTCACCATCAACATTGCGTGCAGCAGCAACCACAGCCTCCCAGACACTGTTCAGAGAGGTGTACTGTTTTCCCTCCTTGTAAATCTCACATTTGATGATGGACCACAGGTTCTCAATGGGGTTCAGATCAGGTGAACAAGGAGGCCATGTCATTAGTTTTTCTTCTTTTATACCCTTTCTTGCCAGCCACGCTGTGGAGTACTTGGACGCGTGTGATGGAGCATTGTCCTGCATGAAAATCATGTTTTTCTTGAAGGATGCAGACTTCTTCCTGTACCACTGCTTGAAGAAGGTGTCTTCCAGAAACTGGCAGTAGGACTGGGAGTTGAGCTTGACTCCATCCTCAACCCGAAAAGGCCCCACAAGCTCATCTTTGATGATACCAGCCCAAACCAGTACTCCACCTCCACCTTGCTGGCGTCTGAGTCGGACTGGAGCTCTCTGCCCTTTACCAATCCAGCCACGGGCCCATCCATCTGGCCCATCAAGACTCACTCTCATTTCATCAGGCCATAAAACCTTAGAAAAACCAGTCTTGAGATATTTCTTGGCCCAGTCTTGACGTTTCAGCTTGTGTGTCTTGTTCAGTGGTGGTCGTCTTTCAGCCTTTCTTACCTTGGCCATGTCTCTGAGTATTGCACACCTTGTGCTTTTGGGCACTCCAGTGATGTTGCAGCTCTGAAATATGGCCAAACTGGTGGCAAGTGGCATCTTGGCAGCTGCACGCTTGACTTTTCTCAGTTCATGGGCAGTTATTTGGCGCCTTGGTTTTTCCACACGCTTCTTGCGACCCTGTTGACTATTTTGAATGAAACACTTGATTGTTCGATGATCACGCTTCAGAAGCTTTGCAATTTTGAGACTGCTGCATCCCTCTGCAAGATATCTCACTATTTTTGACTTTTCTGAGCCTGTCAAGTCCTTCTTTTGACCCATTTTGCCAAAGGAAAGGACGTTGCCTAATAATTATGCACACCTGATATAGGGTGTTGATGTCATTAGACCACACCCCTTCTCATTACAGAGATGCACATCACCTAATATGCTTAATTGGTAGTAGGCTTTCGAGCCTATACAGCTTGGAGTAAGACAACATGCATGAAGAGGATGATGTGGACAAAATACTCATTTGCCTAATAATTCTGCACTCCCTGTATTTACATCAAGATTATGTTAATTCTTGATCATATGTTGTGTATGAGCAGTTTTTACATGTTTATTTTACTTATAAGACATGAGACATGGTTTCAATCATTAACATGGATTTTATTGACAAAAAGATAACCCTTCCTGGAACAATCCAAGAACAACTAACACTTATGCATGAACAAAGGCCCATAGAAAAAAAAATTCAAATGCACATTTGAGCACAAAAGAAGGGGACACTGCCACCTCGAATGTTCATCTGCCTCTCCACATCTGGAACAACGAAAAGGGGAATATTTGAGGCACATAACCTGCAGGTTTCAAAGTAGCTCTAGCTTTCTGAAAGTCTCACATTTAGGGCTGCTGCTGGCCATTTGTGTTCCCTTGGAGAAATTTGCAATTTGGCCACCCGTGCTGTTGACACTTACCATGAACCAGAGACCAGTGCTACTGAACAGCAGATTATGTTATCCTCAGGATAAAAATAAGAACTTTTTATGCTCTCCACTCGTAGTCCGCAATTTTGGTGATCAATGTCAGAACCTTTGGATTGACTGCAAGGTTTTTCTTAGACGTGTTCCGCTCCACTTTGGGTTTATCTTAAGGCACCTGTCGAATGAAAAACAACAACTTCATTAAGAAACTGAGGACTGGACTGTATGTTTTTTACATCTGCAATAAATCTAAATGTAGATAGAGCTTGCTTTTGAGTGCGTGTTTGGACATACAGGTCATTGTGGAACAGAAGGGTGATGCAAAGATGTTTGGTTAACCTGTGAGTCTTGCAAATACTGTTTCAGGGCAGTGAAACATCTGTAAACATCTACTACTCAAAGGTCTCTTTCTATAACTTGACATGAGCATCAAGGATATTTCAGAGACAGCCATCTGAAACGCAAATATTAATTATTTGTTGATATATCAATCTACAAATCATCTCAACACTCAAGCATTGCTGTCTTATACGTTTTAGCTGCAAATGAAAGGAGATCTGATTATTTGATTTGGATTGCATAACTTTAGATTTCACTGTCTCGTCATTCTTATGTTTCAAAGCATCAAATTGACTGGTGCCCCAAGGTTGCTGCTTGGCCTAATGGATAAGAAATGTTCATGCAGAAGAGCCAAACATCAGGATAAGTGCGTCACTGAAGATAGTGATATGGCCATTCACAATGGCCTCATCCACAGATAACATGAAGTGCTCGGCTGCCAAAGCAGAGTTTCCTGTTGTGTACATGAACAAGAGACAAGGGGACAAAAAAACAAGTCCACACATGACTCACACAACTAACTGCAATGTTACAACTGACGTATATCAATTACATACACTGGCATGCAGTTTGGGCCGCCGGTAAACTACAAGGTGTCCAAACATTTGCTGTGGGCCCTTTCCTTTTCTGTTTTTTTAAAAAAATAAAAAGAACATGAAACTTATTTTATTTAAAATTAAATGTCATCTGTAACTTTATGCCATTTGGAGATTATTTCATCTTCCACTTGCTTAACTGTTCACATGAACTAAAATTTTGACCATGGGTGCCCAAACATTTACATTAAAGCACCACCACAACTGCGACAGGTGTAATCTTTTGACATCGTTTTTTTTTCGTTTCGTTTACGACACCAACTCTCTGCCATCTATAATCCAGTTTTGAGATCCCTCCCAGACGCCTTAACGCCCACTCACATCCTGGGCCATCTGACCTCAGGAATTCGCATGATAAGGCGGGGCCAGGTTTCACAATGAAATCACCCGAAACTCTGGCTGATTGGGACCCACACCCAGTTTCACACCTTGGCTCAGGCGATTAGAGGATCATCAGGGGGTCCTTTGTCCCTCTGTGGGGGGTTACTCCCACTAGGTTTATATCTGGGACTCTCCACCATTTGACCTTAGAACTGAAGAACCTTCTCGGATGAGAGGTGAAACGTCTTCAAGCAACTTAAAGAAGTCCAGACGCTTTTCTTTGCAAACTACGATGACCTGGATGACTGAGAACCTTCACAGACAATCTTTTGACATCCTTAAATGCAGCACAATACTCACCTTTACAGCTCACTGAATAAATTTGAGAACTCACACCACTAATCTGCAGTGGAAGAAAAAAAACCTTATAAATCATGAAACTTGCCAAAATCCAAATACATGTCTGCACTGTACGTTTATATGTAGTCAAATAATTCACCTCAGCTGCTTTAGTCTACTTCCTCTCCACAAAATAAAAGAAAATACTTGGCTTATCCTTTACATGTCCATTACATTTTACAGGGCAAAGCTAGCACAGTGGGATACTTCCCTCACTTCATCGCGCAGCTCATCTTGGTGCGCACAAGCTCTCTACAGGAGTGCAGGTGTGCTGCTAGAGTGAAACAGCTCACCTATTAACTCTTAAGTTGCATGCTTAATTTCACATTAAGACAAATGCATCAGTGGCCGCTGTCGTCGCGGCCCCCCTAACGGGTATTAGCGGTGTAGACACTATCCACGTTGCAACTGCTGTGTTTACACAGTTATAGAAAGCTGGCAGCTAACAAATTAGCAAACAACAACTCTGCTAGCCAGCAAGCTAGTGGCTGGTCTAACTACACCTTACACCACAGGTGCCGAACTCCAGGCCTCGAGGGCCGGTGTCCTGCAGGTTTTAGATGTGTCCTTGATCCAACAAAGCTGATTTAAATGGCTAAATTACCTCCTCAACATGTCTTGAAGTTCTCCAGAGGCCTGGTAATGAACAAATCATTTGATTCAGGTGTGCTGACCCAGGGTGAGATCTAAAACCTTCAGGACACCGGCCCTCGAGGCCTGGAGTTCGACACCCCTGCCTCACACTGACAGACGACGTGCTTTGCCTTCATAGTTAGGGATTCCATACCTTTTACCGTCTCAGTAAACTACGAGCCATAGTGGTCAAGCAATGCCAAGTTAATTCTACTAAGCTGAGTTTGATATACTTGCCTTGCAGCACTGCATGGATGATCTTTCACCACCCTCTCTCTTCCACCGCGTGTTCCACAGCCATACGTGCGACCTTGTGGTTGTTAGTTCAAATTCCTCATGTCGTTATGTGTCCCAACATCCAATAGCATGTCACATTGTTTTCATGACCACACCCTCTCACCCCAGGTGCAGAGGCCTATTTCTGTTCAGGAATGTTGTGAATACTTAGAGATTTATATTAATTGCAATTCCTACCTCTACATTTATTTTTTTTAAATATATAATTAGCACAGCGTGGCCGTGCAATGTTTTATATGTTTTTTTTTTTTCATTTTTATTCCTATTAATTATATTTTCACTTTTCACCTCTGAATTATTGAAACAGAGCTAGATGACATTTTCAGCAAAATTATAATTCAAATACTCCTTTAATTATTGATTTTTCTCATTAATTTTTAGAACATTTTATGTATTTTTCCATAGTTTTACATTTGAAAAATATACTTAAAAAACAAGAAAATTATGTTTTATTACATTTACAGTGATTTTATGTTATTTTACATTTGACATGTAAAATCACAGTCTATTTATGTAAATTTAATGATATTGTAGAAAAACAATACAAAACTGTAAAATACACAGTAAAATACTTTTATATTACAGGGTTTTTTACAGTGAGATGACAATAGATTTAAGAGTGACAGGACTCAGAGCTGCCGAGTCTTTGATTTTATTTATTTCTGCTGTGGTTTACTTGCACCTATTTAAAAGGGTGTAAACACAAAATATGATTTGATTTTATATGCTGGAATATGCAGAAAATCAGAGACAGTTGCATATATTTAAATTTTTGCTTGATGCAATGTGTATTAAAAAGAGACTTTTTCCATTTCATTACATTTTATATGATGGATTATTCAGAAAAACTGGAACTGGGCTGAAAGTTCTGTTGCTTTATTACATATTCAGATTGTGTATCATGTTTTTAAAAAGTAACTAAATAACTAATTGTCATGGTTCGGCTGTGTGGCAGGCAGGAGAAGGACCCAAACGCAAACTCACGGAGACGAAACGTAAACTCAAAAACACAGCTTTAATGCTGTCATAAAGTGAAACACAAAAAACAGTACTAAACTTAAACTGGGGAGACTAAAGCACGAGGAGCCACAGGGAAAAATCACACAGCTATGAGGGAGACTACGACACTGACAAAGAGAAACACAGGGCTTAAATACACAGAGGGATAACGAGGGAATGAGACACAGAAGGAGGGCACAGCTGGGAGAAATCAGGACTGGACGAGACAGAGACGCAAAACTAGAAACACTCACATGAGGCATGGACCTTCAAAGTAAAACAGGAAGTATCACACAGAGACGCGAACTAGACACAGTGGAGACAGCAACTAAGAAACAGAGACAAACCATAAGGCAGAGGTCTAAGAACCAAAATACACAGAGGGAAATACTCAGCTTTGAACACAAGAGACTAGACTAGAGGGAGTAACAAAAGACCAACCATGAGAACATAATGCACAATGCAGGGTGACAGAAAACAAGAAACTCAAACATGCAAAGACACACAATAAACAGAACAGAGGGGGCACAGAGAGACATGAAGGGCAGGGGAGACTTAACATGGGTTGAAACACAAGGGGGAACTAATAAGCAAATGAACATAGGAGGCCTAATGAGCTAAACATACTATAAACATCAAAATGAACTAGAACTCAAAACACTGGGTCCTAAGACCCAGGATCGTGACACTAATTATGTTTGAAAATGAGTAATCAGTAAAGTAACAGGATTACTTTTTTGGAGAAGTAATCAGTAATGAGCAACTAATTACTTTTTTCAACTAACTGGACCAACACTGTTGCTGACAGACTAAATCGCTCCTTGTCAGCAATAATGGTTTCATTTGAAAAATCAATGATGAAAAGCTGTGGGGTTATTGGTTATTTAAGACGAGGCTGTTTTATTTCTCTGACACACACACACACACACACACACACACACACACACACACACACACACACATACGGGTCTATGTGGTATGGCGGGACTATACTACGTCAATCCGCCCGGTGGTGGTTTAAGTGGACTACCCTTTTGAAAGGACTTAGAGCCAAGGGAGCGAGGTTAAAGTGTTCGAAAAAATCTGAAAAAAATTTGGGTCACTTCAGACCTCATACACTCCCTATAGAAGTCTAGATACACTGATACACACCAACCAGACTCTATTGTGTTTTCTGGAGACATTGTCCACTTGACAACAATGTGTTTTATGAGGTCCAAAAAAAACAATATTGGGTCTTTAAAGGGACAATGATGTAATATGTAAATAGCTCATCATTACCATGAATACACATCTGACAGGACACAGGATTACTGGAACATCATTTTATTAGTGTTCTTGGATCTGAACATTAATTTTAACCATAAATAAAAAAAGAAATCTATGGACAAAAATGCCCACGCTTCCCACAGAAATATAAAAATATAGAAAACAGAAAAATTAAAAACATTTAAAATGAATTTTAATAGTTTAAAGGTAAATATTAAGGGGAGAAAATATGCATTTATAATTTTTTATTTTAAATATAACCCGTCAAAAAAAACCCTAAATAAATTAAATGTAAAAATTATGAAATACAAACTACTTCTGTATTTAACAAGAACTTTTTTTTCTTTAAACAGAACATCAGTGTTAACAACAATTGGCAATCTGACCAAGATGTAAAACCACAGCTCTCTAAACAGTTATTTTAGTTCATTTTTTTCTGCCTTTTTGCAGTTAATCCTCTGTTTCTTACAAAATCTCTTATGTTTTGAACTGTTCTTCCTGCCAACACCGGATCTTCTACCAATTTGCAATGACTGCATTCATTTTTGGTGGCTAGTTTCCCTTCGTTTATGTGGTCTTTCAAATGCCTCATCACTGCAGCAACCTCAGCCTTGGACCACATGTTTTTGGGAGCTCTTCGGGAATTGTGGGATTGAGCAGCATTTTTCTCTGGAAGATATATAAAGTAGTAGTAGTTAAAACAAACAAAAAACCAAACAAAAAAAACAAAAAACATTTGCTTGTTAAAAGAATGGATGCTACCCTGTACTAACTTCTGAAATGTGTTGCTACCATCAATATCAAAACGAGCTAAAATTCTGTTTGAAAATTTATCAAATTTCTAAAATGAGACAACATTTAGTGTTCCGCTGTGAATAAAAGACTGAATAAAAAGTTGAATAAAAGTCTCTTGATGCATGCTCAATCATCCAGGTAAGTAAATCCCAAAACGTTGATTCTGTTAATCTGGACGTAGCGTTTTCAGTGGGAGAAACATTTTGTCACTCATCCAAGTGACTTTTTGCCACCACTCTGCAGTTTGCCATATGTTGCAAAGTGATGAAACAATAATAAGCTTCGAGAACCAACTGCACCCCTTACCTTCAGAGGGAGCAGCAGTCTCACTTGCTGCAGGCATTGTGAGTAGTCCTTCATCTGCTGATTACACAATTTGATTAAGTTTTAATATTTGTAACAAACATTTTATCCACAGAAACCAAGCTAGTGGTAACTTACCACAATCTACAGTGTCTTGGGGCTGCGCTGTGTTTGTGGAATCAGCTACTGCATGTACAGGCTCACTGGTGCCACACGCCGACATTGTGAGTGATGTGTCATCATCATCTGATTCACTCTCACTGTCCTTTGTTTCAGCATCACTTAATGCAATTTCATCTGAGAAATTGTGGGGGAAAAAAACCCAAAAAAACCAAACACATACAACCCCCCCAAAAACCTCACATTAACAACGAGATATGACAAAAAACAGAGCAAATACTGGAAATTATAGTACATAGTTTTACTATTTAAGGCCTGCTGCTGGGTTGTTGCCCTCCTATGGCCTACTCCACATCCAGGTAGCACCTCCATGCTCTGGACACTACACTAACAGACACAGCAAACCTTCTTGCCACAGCTCACATTGATGTGCTACGCTAGATGAGCTGCACTACCTGAGCCACTTGTGTGGGTTGTAGACTGTCTCATGCTACCACTAAAATGAAATCACCGCCAGCATTCAAAAGTGACCATAACATCAGCCAGAAAGAATAAGTGCTGAGAAGTGGTCTGTGGTCACCACCTGCAGAACCAGTCCTTTATTATGGTGAATTGACTATAATTTCCACTTGTTGTCTACTCTATTTGCAAAACAGCATGTGAAACTGGTTGTCAGTGTTACTTCCTAAGTGAACAGTTTGATATAACAGAAGTGTGACTGACTTGGAGTAACATCGCATCGTTTAAGTGTTCCCTTTATTATTTTGAGCAGTTTATGTTATGGAATGGGGAATTGAGGACAATCCCAAGTATACCATTTTTACAAGGTCCTGCACCAATGAGGTAATACTACATTTCTTTAATTAGACGTGACCACCCATTAATTAAAAAGGGAGCAGTGTTCATTTCAGCTAGTCTTAACTTGTTGAACTCCATTAATGCTTTTTACTATATAATGTACCTATTCACTAAATGTCTCACCTTTGCACTTATAGCCAAGCCACTTGAGGGAGGAAACCAGTCCCACACACTGAATGCACTTGTCCAAAGATGATATTGTTGTGCACACCAGACGATGATTGTGACACTGTTAGCAAAATATTGCAACATTTATTTGTTTTGGACAGTTGGAAAGGTGAGGTGTTTTCAATTCAGTTGCAGATATCAACTAATAAACTTCGTCCATGTAAATCACATCACACCCAGGTGACTGCCAAACACACACACACACACAGCATCCATAAGGAATGATGATAGATTAAATTATTAGTTCATTAAGTGGTACACTGGATTATATTTACCCTTTCAGGCTCTGGATGTTTCAGGTCCAGATCATTGTTTGGAAAGCTGTTTGGTTGCGGCTTTAGGCAGCTCACAGTCTTCTGAATCTGGCTGGTCTCAGTCTTCGTGTGTAACAGATAGAGAATGAAGACAAAAGAACAGTAATCTGACAGTTACTAAAAATGCATCACTCAAGAGGATGAATAGACCATTTCACTATCGGCAAATAGCGTAAGGTACACATCGTGCATGAGAAACATTCATTAAAATCTGTCCTAGGTCAATGTTACCTCTTCAAAATCTTGCACTGAAGAAGAATGCATGGCTTCTGAGCCTTGCTGAGGCATTTCTTCATCAAGATCCTGCAACAAAGAAAAGATGGCACAAAGATTAGACCAAGTGCTCTTCTTGCAACTGTACTGGGCAGGCCTGTGCTTCTGTCTTTAATTTGCATGTGTGTGTGTGTGTGTGTGTGTGTGTGTGGGGGGGGGGGGGGGGGGGGGGCTTTCCACTCAAGAAATGTTTTCTTCTGAAAAAAATACTGGCTACAATAGTTAACAACTGATTCCTTTGCAATCATCCATCCTCTTCCACTTATCCTTATCAGGATTGTGGGGTAGCAGTTTTGGGGCCTATACCAGCTACCATAGGGCAGTACAACCTGGACAGATCACCAGTCTAACATGGAAGGACAAGCATTTGCATTCACACCAAAGGGCAGTTTTGAATCACCAGTTAACCTAACCCCATAAGCTACATCTTTGGACTGTGGGAAGAAGCCAGAGTACACAGCCAGAGAGAGCCCATGCACTAAAGCAGTAAAAAGTGCCTAAAACAAGTTAAGAAGTTGTATAGTACTATCTATCTTAATGTTCAAGCCTGAGTTTCAAAAAATTTCAACATAGAAACAAAGCACATGCAGTCAGCTCTGCATGCTGTAGGTCAAACTGTCAAGACATACGAGAAGACCCCTCCTAAAACCAGAGTGATGTCACCATGAAGCAAACTTTGACGGAGTCCCCCAATAACAGTGTGGTCCTCCTAAGTCACATTTGGGTGGTTAACACACACACACACACACACACACTCAGATGTTATCCAGACTTGCACTTTGAAACAATGAAAAGGACCTACAAGCCACGGTCCATGTAAATCACATCACACCCAGGTGACTGCCAAACACACACACACACAGCATCCATAAAGAATGATGATAGATTAAATTATTAGTTCATTAAGTGGTACACTGGATTATATTTACCCTTTCAGGCTCTGGATGTTTCAGGTCCAGATCATTGTTTGGAAAGCTGTTTGGTTGCGGCTTTAGGCAGCTCACAGTCTTCTGAATCTGGCTGGTCTCAGTCTTCGTGTGTAACAGATAGAGAATGAAGACAAAAGAACAGTAATCTGACAGTTACTAAAAATGCATCACTCAAGAGGATGAATAGACCATTTCACTATCGGCAAATAGCGTAAGGTACACATCGTGCATGAGAAACATTCATTAAAATCTGTCCTAGGTCAATGTTACCTCTTCAAAATCTTGCACTGAAGAAGAATGCATGGCTTCTGAGCCTTGCTGAGGCATTTCTTCATCAAGATCCTGCAACAAAGAAAAGATGGCACAAAGATTAGACCAAGTGCTCTTCTTGCAACTGTACTGGGCAGGCCTGTGCTTCTGTCTTTAATTTGCATGTGTGTGTGTGTGTGTGTGTGTGTGGGGGGGGGGGCTTTCCACTCAAGAAATGTTTTCTTCTGAAAAAAATACTGGCTACAATAGTTAACAACTGATTCCTTTGCAATCATCCATCCTCTTCCACTTATCCTTATCAGGATTGTGGGGTAGCAGTTTTGGGGCCTATACCAGCTACCATAGGGCAGTACAACCTGGACAGATCACCAGTCTAACATGGAAGGACAAGCATTTGCATTCACACCAAAGGGCAGTTTTGAATCACCAGTTAACCTAACCCCATAAGCTACATCTTTGGACTGTGGGAAGAAGCCAGAGTACACAGCCAGAGAGAGCCCATGCACTAAAGCAGTAAAAAGTGCCTAAAACAAGTTAAGAAGTTGTATAGTACTATCTATCTTAATGTTCAAGCCTGAGTTTCAAAAAATTTCAACATAGAAACAAAGCACATGCAGTCAGTTCTGCATGCTGTAGGTCAAACTGTCAAGACATACGAGAAGACCCCTCCTAAAACCAGAGTGATGTCACCATGAAGCAAACTTTGACGGAGTCCCCCAATAACAGTGTGGTCCTCCTAAGTCACATTTGGGTGGTTAACACACACACACACACACACACACACTCAGATGTTATCCAGACTTGCACTTTGAAACAATGAAAAGGACCTACAAGCCACGGTCCATGTAAATCACATCACACCCAGGTGACTGCCAAACACACACACACACAGCATCCATAAGGAATGATGATAGATTAAATTATTAGTTCATTAAGTGGTACACTGGATTATATTTACCCTTTCAGGCTCTGGATGTTTCAGGTCCAGATCATTGTTTGGAAAGCTGTTTGGTTGCGGCTTTAGGCAGCTCACAGTCTTCTGAATCTGGCTGGTCTCAGTCTTCGTGTGTAACAGATAGAGAATGAAGACAAAAGAACAGTAATCTGACAGTTACTAAAAATGCATCACTCAAGAGGATGAATAGACCATTTCACTATTGGCAAATAGCGTAAGGTACACATCGTGCATGAGAAACATTCATTAAAATCTGTCCTAGGTCAATGTTACCTCTTCAAAATCTTGCACTGAAGAAGAATGCATGGCTTCTGAGCCTTGCTGAGGCATTTCTTCATCAAGATCCTGCAACAAAGAAAAGATGGCACAAAGATTAGACCAAGTGCTCTTCTTGCAACTGTACTGGGCAGGCCTGTGCTTCTGTCTTTAATTTGCATGTGTGTGTGTGTGTGTGGGGGGGGGGCTTTCCACTCAAGAAATGTTTTCTTCTGAAAAAAATACTGGCTACAATAATTAACAACTGATTCCTTTGCAATCATCCATCCTCTTCCACTTATCCTTATCAGGATTGTGGGGTAGCAGTTTTGGGGCCTATACCAGCTACCATAGGGCAGTACAACCTGGACAGATCACCAGTCTAACATGGAAGGACAAGCATTTGCATTCACACCAAAGGGCAGTTTTGAATCACCAGTTAACCTAACCCCATAAGCTACATCTTTGGACTGTGGGAAGAAGCCAGAGTACACAGCCAGAGAGAACCCATGCACTACAGCAGTAAAAAGTGCCTAAAACAAGTTAAGAAGTTGTATAGTACTATCTATCTTAATGTTCAAGCCTGAGTTTCAAAAAATTTCAACATAGAAACAAAGCACATGCAGTCAGCTCTGCATGCTGTAGGTCAAACTGTCAAGACATACGAGAAGACCCCTCCTAAAACCAGAGTGATGTCACCATGAAGCAAACTTTGACGGAGTCCCCCAATAACAGTGTGGTCCTCCTAAGTCACATTTGGGTGGTTAACACACACACACACACACACACACTCAGATGTTATCCAGACTTGCACTTTGAAACAATGAAAAGGACCTACAAGCCACGGTCCATGTAAATCACATCACACCCAGGTGACTGCCAAACACACACACACACAGCATCCATAAAGAATGATGATAGATTAAATTATTAGTTCATTAAGTGGTACACTGGATTATATTTACCCTTTCAGGCTCTGGATGTTTCAGGTCCAGATCATTGTTTGGAAAGCTGTTTGGTTGCGGCTTTAGGCAGCTCACAGTCTTCTGAATCTGGCTGGTCTCAGTCTTCGTGTGTAACAGATAGAGAATGAAGACAAAAGAACAGTAATCTGACAGTTACTAAAAATGCATCACTCAAGAGGATGAATAGACCATTTCACTATCGGCAAATAGCGTAAGGTACACATCGTGCATGAGAAACATTCATTAAAATCTGTCCTAGGTCAATGTTACCTCTTCAAAATCTTGCACTGAAGAAGAATGCATGGCTTCTGAGCCTTGCTGAGGCATTTCTTCATCAAGATCCTGCAACAAAGAAAAGATGGCACAAAGATTAGACCAAGTGCTCTTCTTGCAACTGTACTGGGCAGGCCTGTGCTTCTGTTTTTAATTTGCATGTGTGTGTGTGTGTGTGTGTGTGTGGGGGGGGGGCTTTCCACTCAAGAAATGTTTTCTTCTGAAAAAAATACTGGCTACAATAGTTAACAACTGATTCCTTTGCAATCATCCATCCTCTTCCACTTATCCTTATCAGGATTTTGGGGTAGCAGTTTTGGGGCCTATACCAGCTACCATAGGGCAGTACAACCTGGACAGATCACCAGTCTAACATGGAAGGACAAGCATTTGCATTCACACCAAAGGGCAGTTTTGAATCACCAGTTAACCTAACCCCATAAGCTACATCTTTGGACTGTGGGAAGAAGCCAGAGTACACAGCCAGAGAGAGCCCATGCACTAAAGCAGTAAAAAGTGCCTAAAACAAGTTAAGAAGTTGTATAGTACTATCTATCTTAATGTTCAAGCCTGAGTTTCAAAAAATTTCAACATAGAAACAAAGCACATGCAGTCAGCTCTGCATGCTGTAGGTCAAACTGTCAAGACATACGAGAAGACCCCTCCTAAAACCAGAGTGATGTCACCATGAAGCAAACTTTGACGGAGTCTCCCAATAACAGTGTGGTCCTCCTAAGTCACATTTGGGTGGTTAACACACACACACACACACACACACTCAGATGTTATCCAGACTTGCACTTTGAAACAATGAAAAGGACCTACAAGCCACGGTCCATGTAAATCACATCACACCCAGGTGACTGCCAAACACACACACACACACAGCATCCATAAAGAATGATGATAGATTAAATTATTAGTTCATTAAGTGGTACACTGGATTATATTTACCCTTTCAGGCTCTGGATGTTTCAGGTCCAGATCATTGTTTGGAAAGCTGTTTGGTTGCGGCTTTAGGCAGCTCACAGTCTTCTGAATCTGGCTGGTCTCCGTCTTCGTGTGTAACAGATAGAAAATGAATATACAGTGCATTTTTGAAGAGGCTTTTGAAACATTAAATAAACTGTATGAGAAAGATAAGTTTCAAGCTATTGTCTTTAAAATATTCACTGTCATGTATAGAGAATTTAAGGCCCTATGATTAAGAGACAAATAGTCAGTGTGATTTCTTTATTTTTTAAGCCATTGCTAAAGGAGTAAAACAATCACCTGTAGCAGCAACGAACTGTCACTAGGGCCCATTTATCTTCAAGGGACAAAATTTAAAATGAATCTAACTAAAGAGGCTACACAGCAAAATCTCCAGTGTTAAATTAACACTAGAGAGTGTCTATATGGGTCCACACAACACTGTTGAGTGTTGAATTAACACTTTTGACAGTGTTATATGTTTAAAAGTAACCTAGTCAGTTTTGAAGATTAACAAAGACTAACACTGAGCAGTGCTGATTTTCTAACACTGGAATATTTCTAACATTTTGAGTTATTTTCCAGTGTTAGAAAATCAGCACTGCTCAGTGTTAGCCATTGTTAATCTTCAAAACTGACTAGGTTACTTTTAAACATATAACACTGTCAAAAGTGTTAATTTAACACTCAACAGTGTTGTATTTAACACTCAGAGGTGTGGACCCTTATAGACACTCTCCAGTGTTAATTTAACACTGGAGATTTTGCTGTGTAGAATCACATTAAACATCAATCACTGTTAAAATTTAGAAACCGAAAGCCATTTTTTATTTCTGCATACCTGCTGATATTTTTTTAGTGCTTTTAGAGGGCTTTGATGTGGCAGCCATCACAATTGCCTGTTTTCCATTAGTACCTACCCCTGTTTTTCCAGTAGGTTATAGTACCATGTAGTTTTTCAGTAACTACTGCACCAAGGTTCCAAGTGATCCAAAGTGATCAGAAAATTTGACATAGACTGAATGCCACCAGGTGGCTGGTCAATGGTGTCACTCGATAAGTTATGAGTGCGCCTCCTTCGTGAAAATCCAAGCCATCATTTTTTAAACTCTGAAATGTTTGAAATAGCGACCAAAATTAACAGCGTGATCCCTGAATTGAACACTAAAGTATAGACTGAGCAGCAGGCATTTTGTCACCTTGACGTCCATGCTTGCTGTGGCATTTATATCACTGGATGCTCGGCTGCATTGCTATAGTTACCCCAGGCACAGTAGGTGATACTCAATTTCAGTGAAAAACTAGATGCCCTAAGTCACGTTAAGCCAATTTGAGTAGGTACAAATGTAAAAATGGCTTAGGGTATGCAATTTATCAGTTCCAAAAAGTACAATTGTAGAAATACCTTGCATCTCCAGAGCCAATCCGAGTCACCATAATTATAGTCTATTTCTTCGCCTGGACTTATGTCTCTGCTTGCAAATAAGCATAGATGGGGCTTTCCATTGATATTTAATATTTTCATCTTAGCACTTGGACTGATGTGGTTGTCGTTGACAAGTCTGCCTAATGACCCATCTTCTTGAGATGCATCCACACTGTGGGGTTAGGCAAAAAAGTATTAGCTTAACTAGTTAGTTAGGAAGCTTTTTTTTTCATAAATCAAAAGCAATGTGTCATTTAATCTTAATCAAACTACACTGATATAATACGCACCACCAGAGTTTTCCATCAAACTTGAATTCAAACATGAACACCTTCAGGCTGTCATGATAAACTCTGTGTCTCCGCTCACATTCTTCTTTTGTTATGAGTTTACCTCTGTATTCCAAAAGAAAGTCTCCTTTTTGGAATGGAACAGTCGTGAAAATGCCCCGACCTGAATTGCAGAGGCATACCAAGTGAGTGACAAAAGACAAAGTGACAAACTCCAAATCTAATCCAAACTAAAGACCAACTTACCTTTGAAGGCATTTATGTAGTGGATATCAAGTCCCAGTTTGTCCCTTCCAGCAGAAACATGACAGACTGCATCCTCCCGTGGAGGAATGCGTCTCCTTCGCATGTTCTCCTGTACGATTGGCTGTATTACCAAAGCATATAAAGTATTACGATTATCGTCATCATTGTCATCATCATCAGTAGTAGCAGAACTAGCAGTAGTGTAGTTTACAGCATAAACACAGCTGACTTATTCATAGTGCTAATTTATGCCTTCTTTTAAAATGTTAAAGGCCTAGTACTCAAAATGGCGACATGTGACATTTCTGTAATGGCGACTGCAGAGAGTGATACAAGTACTGAGAAAGCTTAGGCATCAAAACTGTAAGAAGTTTTTTCTTCAGGCATATAAATAAATACACGACTAAATACACTTATACCCTTGCTTTTATTTTAGGGCTGTCAGCAGAATGGACAGACATTGGACAAACTGCCCGAAATTAGCTAACAGCGACATCAGGGATTTTGACTCAGACTGCGCTGGTTTAATTGTTAATCGCGTTAGTCGCGATGTCGGCATTAACACGTTTAAGCCACAATAATGCTTTAACACCGAGTAAATCCTAACACGGGTTAGCCCGCTTTATCGCGTTGACGCGGTTAGTCGTCAGCCCTATTTTATTTACTCAATGACAAACGCTGGGGCCGTTTTACTTCTTCAAAGACTCACTAACAGTCCATAAAGCATAAATTAAACCAGTTTAATATAGGCCTGTGCACCTATAATTTCATATAGTATTAAAGTCATGGTGCATTTTACATTAAAAAAGGCTTACCTTTGTGTTTTTAATCCGTCTTCGTATTGCCGTCGACATACACTTGTTAAAGGGCACGCGCGCGAAAGTTGTGGCGCCGTTTCCTGTAGGTACCGCCTATATATATAGCCTACCAATCACAATGACTTCCGGCCGTGTGTATTGAAAATGTGTATTAAATTGCAGTACCTACACACATCCACTCTAACTCGAAACGTCGCTGTGCAATACACTGGAATACACAAAAATCAGGTGAGGGGTATAGGTGGACTTTTAAGAAAATCAGAAAATCTTTTAATTATAGTTTAATAAATGAATTTACACTACAGTTTAAGCAAATACAGGTCAAAAGATAAATAATGACCTCATAAGAAGTAGAAAAAATTATTATTTAGACACTTAAAAATGCATTTACAAGTCATGTTTTAGGGGGACACATGAATACACAGCAAAAAGTCGAAATGTCCCCGGAGCCCAGGTACAGCGCAGGTCAAATGTCAATCCATACCACATAGACGCACTCACACACACACACACACACACACACACACACACACACACACACACAAGACCATGGCCATCAGATAACTTCTCATGTAAATGGAGCTCACAGTGTGAAATATGCATCAATAATACTAAATGGTAAAAGTATTATGTTTTCTGTTTCCGTGTGTGTGTGTGTGTGTGTGTGTGTGTGTGTGTGTGTGTGTGTGTGTGTGTTTTCTCAGTGAAACCTTGAAGTAAAATCTTTCTCCCCTAGTGTGAGAGGTGGCTTTTTCCAGACACAGGAATGATGGAAGGAGGGGAGATGTGAAAACCTGCTGAATATTTTACAAGTCTGTACTTCACTACTCCACTACAAGAAATCCCTGATGGTGTGAAAGTGTGTGTGTATGAGTGAAATCCAAGTTTGACAGCTTCCACAGTATCTTGTAACTTCAGTTCTTTGGTTTTCATGTGTGAATCATGGCTGTTTCATACCAGCTGCACACACACACACACACACACACACACACACACACACACACACACACACACACACACACACACACACACACACACACAGAATCAGAAAGTGAAGAGATATACTGTATATACGACAGAGAAGGGCAGACTGCACTTCACTCCTGCAAACACAGAAAACCTGAAGTTTGTATGCAGACTTTACTGTGTTGCCTTATTTTTAAAGATTGTGTAATTGTAAAGTACTGTAACAGTCAAATAATAGTCTGGCATTAACTGTGCTTTTTAGGTAAAGGGGATAGTAAAAAAGGAATAACATAGTGGAAAACAATGTAATAGTGCTTGTTAATAATATGATAACCTGTGATCAATAATATTGTAAAGTATAATTTTTAGTACATTTTAATTAATATTCACAATCTAAAAACAAATACATTTGCTAATCTCTCCAAATTGATTAGAGACAGAAACATATATTATAGACATCATTAAATGCATATACATAAAATGGTGTTGATAGATGGATATATATATCAGTCATTGATCTTTATTCATTAGTATAATAAAGCAATCAATATATGACATAAAAACAGCAACGCACACAGTTCCTCGGGCAGCGTCATCATTCAGTTCAACATAAAGACAACACTCTGCTTTTTATTTTTTTAAATCAATCTGTTTCCATCATCCCTCACTTAATATCTCTGCCCTCATCTCAGGGTATCATACATCACTTGTCCTCCATACTGACAGGACATCCTTCTCTCTGCTATGATAAAAGACTGTGATGGACAACTTCCTAAGCAGACAAGTGAGGTTCTGATTTGTTCAGCTGCAGGTTCAGGATTGCAGTCCAAATGATGATATATACGGAGAGGATCGTGAATTCGATTCCCGCCTGGGGTGTCTGTGTCCAGTAAGGGTCCTAAGGCTAGACCCATGCTAAGCAAGCCTACCGCAGACATGAGCGAGACATAAATATGAAGGCATGCCGGCTCGGACGTCGCCTAGATCAACAAGGTCCGCGTCAGGTGTTGAGGAAGCAGGGCACCCTGACGAGAAGTGGACTACTGGAACAAGAAGGCATCGGTGGGCAAGAGACGAAAACAGGGCGTTGTTGGAATGCTACTACGCAAGTAACCCTGGTGGAAGGGGCTACATGAATAGGATGAGAGACCTATGGATTCTTCGATACCCAACATCCAAACAACTAGTAGTTCAGTGTTCCAACATTCGAAAGAAGGGACTGCTCTCACAGCTAGAGATTAACGAGGTACAACAAGGTGTACTCTCAGTGGCAGGGGAACAACATGAGAACAGCACCATCAAGGCTGGAGACAGAACAATACTGGAAGAGCATATGGGAGAAGGACGCAACCCATAACAGCAATGCTCAGGAGCTAGTGGATCTGAGGGCAGACCACAGCGACCTCCCTGAACAGGGTCCAGTAACATCACAGGGGCAGATATCCAAGAAAAGGTCTTCAGTATGAAGAGTTGGACAGCACCACGGCCCGACATGGTTCACGCCTACTGGCTGAAGGAGCTGACTGCACTCCACGAGCGACTGGCAGCACAAATGAGAGATACCCAGAGTGGCTAACCAAAGGCTGGACAGTCCTGATCCTCAAGGACCCCCAGAAGGGACCAACTCTCACATTCACTCTCACATTGTGTGAATGTGAGAGTGAATGAATAGTGGAATTGTTAAGCGCTTTGGGTGCCTTGAAAAGCGCAATATAAATGCAATCCATTATTAACCCTTTAAGACCTACCATAGAACCAAGTCCGCCAGAGCTTATAGTATATTTTTACATGCTGTGGAGCCATTTTTTGGAGCATTTCAAGTTGCTATACATCAATACAACCATTATAGCCCAAATTTTAATAATATGTCTGCATTAAGTGCATAGTAATTACATAAATTGCAAACAAGTGCAATAAACTACAAAAAAATCGAAAATCGTTCTTGATTTTTTTAACATATATTTCTAGTTAGAGAAATTTAAGAGGCTTATCCCTCAAAACTGTAAATACAAAAAAAGTTGCACAAACTAGTTTCCCACCAAAGGAAATTTATTTTAAGTGTCTTCA
Source organism: Diplotaxodon limnothrissa (assembly GCF_057381915.1). Taxonomy (NCBI): domain Eukaryota; kingdom Metazoa; phylum Chordata; class Actinopteri; order Cichliformes; family Cichlidae; genus Diplotaxodon; species Diplotaxodon limnothrissa. The sequence continues at coordinate 1,701,515 of NC_140603.1, forward strand.
TAGTTTTATTTTTGAGATACACCAATTTTCATATACTGCAGGAAAAATGAAAAAATATATTATAGTGCAAATTTGCAAAATAACAGCATATGCATCAAAATAAAATATTTCCAGCAGTGCAATATGAGTCCTCAGCATCCCAGAAACGACACAGAAAGTCATAAAGTCAAACATAACTTTTAAAAACACAAGTATAGGCTCATAAGGCCACGATGGTAAAAAACTACATTTCCGCAAAATGATGTCACTTCCGGTTTCGGGGCAGGTCATGTGGTCATGTGATAGTTCATGCCGATGGACGTAGGAAGTGTTACAAACAGCTGATCGGATCGGCAAAGCGTGTTTCTGGAATATTATGTTTTTGTTCCTGCAAGCGCTTTTTATGCAGTTTTTGCAAAGCTATATAAGACCACAGAACTTCCAGATCAAGACATGCTGACTGAAAGAAAAAAATACAATAAAATAACCCTAACCCTAACAATAAAAATGAAATAAGTCTGTTGAATAGTTTGCAGACAAAAAATATTATCCCGAAAACAACTTTGGTAAAATGTAGTAAAATATGCATTGCAAACAACAATATGAATTTTAACACAATTTAAAGCTCAGACATAACATTCAACATTACTATGTTGCTTGCATACATTAGTCCTCCATTTAATCAGGCTGTATCCATTAATAGTGACTTTATGCTATTTAACGTGTGGAGAAAACATTCAATTTTGAGTATAACTGCTCCACTCAAACAATTTGTGAAAACCAGTGTGCATTTGCCTTTGTAACAATTGCTATCTGGCAAAAATCAGTGTTTACACTTCAAGTGTATAAGACTTTAAGTTATGGACGAACAATCTTTGTATAATAGCCACAGAGCAAACCACATAGTTTATATGAACATTTTATGACTTACAATTTTAAACTTTAAAACAGTAGACACACAAGGACTTCAGGATGCATGCTCGTCTTGTATGTATTGTGTCATCCTAAGAAAAAAGGGAATCCATAATGACAATATTTAGCTTTTAGGCAGCAGTTTGAAAAAGGAATACTTAGTTTGGAAGAGTCCAAAAGGCCACATGGTAAATAGACTGGTTCTTATATAGCGTTTTTCTACTCAGAGCACTCAAAGCTGCCTTTAAACAACAATTCATTCACCCAATCACTTTTTCTAAACTGTTTAAATAGCCTGTATTTATATAGCACTTTACTGGTCCCTAAGGACCCCAAAGCAATTTACATATTCAATTCAATTTTATTTATATAGCGCCAAATCACAACACAAGTCGCCTCAAGGCGATGACATATCCAGTCATCCACCCATTCACACACACCTTCACACACTGGTGATGGCAGCTACATTGTAGCCACAGCCACCCTGGGGCGCACTGACAGAGGCGAGGCTGCCGGACACTGGTGCCACCGGGTTTAGTGCTTCCTGTCTAACATTCATACACATTCACACTCCGATGAATGCATCGGTGAGCAACTTGGGGTTAGTATCTTGCCCAAGGATATTTGGCATGCAGACTGGAGGAGCTTGGGACCAAACCGCCAAGCTTCTGGTTAGTAGCTGACCTGCTCTACCACCTGAGCTACAGCCACCTCGAAACATCTGTCTCAACCAAATCAGACACAAAATGAGGCAACTAAACACTAATGGTTTTTTTTTTTGTTTTTTTTTTTCATTTTGATCAAAATTAACCATACGATGTTATCAATTACTTATTAATATAAGACTGATGCTTATATAATTTGTATAAAATATGAAAACCTCTTAGGACTTTTGCCTACCATATGTATAGATATCTTTGCTCATAAAATTGCCAGATTATGGGCATAAAAAGTTCTTAAGCACAGATCTAACCCACCTTGGAGATGGCCACGATGATGTGTCTCATTTTTCTGCCAGCCACCCCACCTTTGCCTCGAAAGAGCTCCATCATGCGTGGAGTGTACAAGTCTAGCTCATAAAATAATCTAGATACTGTCGATATGCGCAGGAATTCCTTGTCAATCTGAAAAACATGAACAATGCACTTACAATATGCACCAGAGGAAGGACATACCAGGAATTATTAGCTGTTTTATCACTATGTTATGTCAATATTAATGAAACAAGAAATAACTGGTCAACCATAAACACACTCTTGCGACATAAAGCTAGACATATAGGACATGCACCTCTTTCTCGGTGAACAGAGCTGGCCATCTGCTTTTAAAATCTGCAATGAAGGGCTGTCCTTGAATAACTTCGTGCCTTCTGTACGAAAAAGTCTTCTGCATTTTCATTGTCACTATATTGTCATTGTTTCTCTTCTGAACCTCTGAAAGCAGTGCAATTGTCTCTTTTTCCAGGCTGTCAGTGGTTTCTCCTTTTGGATACTGCGGACAGTAATTGACTTCTGCTCTTCTAGGCTTTTTCACATTCAATGCTGCCTGACTTTTGTCTTGGGCCTTGTTCTTTAGTGAATTTACCAACACCTTTGTGATGCATTTCTGGGGAGAGAAATTAATTAAAACAAAGTTATTACTCTGACAAATTTGTGTTAATATCTACATACTGTGAAATGTGAAGACTGTTACGGTGCGTACACACCGAACGCGATAGATGCGACCAGAGCTTCAGGTTTACATGTAAAGTCAATGGAGGAGCACGATGAAGCACGACTGGGGGTCCAGCTAAACTTCGGAAGCAGATTTGCATTGAGAAAACGCTTTTCTGCCTAATTCACACGACTGACGCCTTTGAAGCGCGAAGTAAAATACGCGCTGCAGTTTGTGTGGTGCATTTTCGGCATTCGCGCTTATCACGTCTACCGCTCGAGCTGGTAAAATCTGCGGGACAGCAGCTCCTCAAACTCGGCAAGGGACAGAAGGTGGTACAGCTGAAAGCGGCCGTCATCCAGACGCAGCTTCTGGAGCAAGTGGTGAGACTCACCAAACTGCTCACGCTTGTGGAAGACCTGATGGACCCAGGTACGGTGAGGACGTCCTTTACGCACTGCTCTGCTCTCCACAGCAAATAGAGAAGGGAGACTCTTTCTTCAAACGCTAGATTGACAGCTGCCATTTTAATAACATACCGTCTGGCACTACTTCCTCCCAGATCTCTTCTTCATACGCGTGAAAATTGCATATCTTAAAGCTCGACCAGTTCATGCTGGACGCGCTTCGAGGTGCAAATGTGCACGCGATCAGCTAGGGGCGTCTATCGCGTTCGGTGTGAACGCACCGTTAGTCAGCCTTAATGCAGAGCACCAGAGAAACTATAACCCGAACAATTATCCACCTAAATCATTCTGAATTCGAAAACTAAGTGAATATATTACAAAAAAATAAAATGCAATGCACATGCAATTATTGTGACAGATTTTATCTTACTCCTTGTTATTAACTCCCCTAAACGCTGGTTTAGTTGAATTAAACCTTTCATCAATCAAGTTAATGCGGTTGCCCGCGACTAAACTCCACTGACAAAAACAGGAATTTTAGATAGAGCATCATAAAACACTCATAAAATCACCCAAACCATGTCGGTCAGTCTTACCACTACTACCAACAATCACCAACTCCAGTTAAGCAGAAAGTAACCTGTCATTCACGGAGCTATATGCGAAGACGTTACGGCTCTACGCGGCTTTCCCGCTCTTCAAAGTTAGCTAACTCCAGAGAAGGAAGAAACAGTCCTACCCACGCAGATAACCATGAAACACACCTCATTCAAAATTGACAGAAAAAAAAAAAAAACGAACTTACCAAAATAACCTTATAACCTCTAACTCTTGAGGTCACACTTCTTAATTATCAGCACGTCTCTGAACTTACACATATGATGGATTACACAGACTAATGTGAAAATATCCAGCTTTACGTTTCAACTCTCCTAATGCCGTTGCTCGGGGATATCCTTAGTTAAAGGTACATAACCTTGTTATTATTAAATGGTCAGGGGTTGAGTGGCTTCTGTGTCCACTTGCTGGCAGTCTCTCTTGCCATCAGCTAAAAGAGGAGTCACTAACCCCAATAACAGCCACCAGATCTGCCCTCGGTGCCTGAAAAATAGTGGCTTCTTCACACACTGCAGTTTGCTGTCTGACAGGAATTATGACACGTAGGAGACGGGGAGTTTTTAGCAGTAAATTTGGTATTTGAGAAACAGAGGCATCGTTTGGTGGGGGCTGAGTATCCGTTTGTGGCATGGACTATGAAAACCTACTCTGTAGTCAGTCAGGTAAAAGGTCCCACTCATGCGAGGTGCATGAGGGGGACCCACTTCACTTTCAGGAACTTCACTGATGGGCTCTGTGCCTGAGAGCATTCACTATCTTCACAGCATATGCACTTAGTTCGTTCCCCTATGAGACTTATGCTGCTGTGTAATTGTGTCTGCCACCAGGGACAAAATCTAATGATATTAACAAATGTTAGTGCTTTAAGTGAAATATTAATTTTGTTGTTGTCGTATGTCATCATAACATTTTACAGCAAAATGAAGTTTCCAATTTCACTTTAATTTTAATTTGAAGTTAGTGTACACTTATAGTGCACCAAAGCTCTGCACAGACATGGCAAATAGCACAAGTTTGTAAATTCAGCAAAAAGTCTGCAGCTAAAGAGCACAGCATCCCTCATTCATTCTCTGGAGAGTGAATATCTGTGTGTTCATAGAAATACTGGTGACTGTGAGTTCAGGTGATGCAGCTACAAACAGCACTGCTGAAAACATAATACTCATGATGTTCATCTTTCATGAACAAAATCAGAAGAAAATTTAGACAAGAAGTTGAAACAGAAACAAAGAGTAACACTGTAACGCACTGAGCTGTGGAACATTTGCAAACCAACCCCTGCTTCTTTGGGTTATGAGACATTATTTCAGTGGTAAAACGTGTGATTTGTCTCTATTTCCACAGTAGGAGTACAAAATGATCACAGCTGCATGGTTGGTGTGGGCAAATTTTAGTGAACAAGATTGGAGGAGTTCAAAACGTTTAAGAAAGAAAGATGTACCGGTTCATTTCATGAACTTAGCTGAAACTCTAAATAGTAAACTGGGAACATGAGTTTACATAACAACAACAATAATAATAATGATAATAATAATAATAATATATTTTCTCATAGTTTCATTCATATAGTTATTTCAACTCTTCAGGGAAGACAAAAAAAGAGAGAGGAGCAGTTGTTTTTACCCCGAGCCACAGCAGCTGTTTATGACCTCGGCCTCCCACACAGGCAGCAGTTCTGCTGCACTGCCTCCTATTACAGCCCCAGTCGTTAAGGAGCGCTCGGCCAGAGCAGCAGCAGCCACCCAAATATTAATTGAATATAAGCTTGTTCAGCACGTGTGGCATTACACACATTCATGAGTGCACATATACACACACAGTTAAGTTTGTGTGATTAAGAACACACAGTCATTTGTTGGAGACTCACTAACAGCAGCTATGAGTGTCTATACTATCTTACACACCAATGAAATATTATAGGAACTGAAATAAAGTTCCTACAATGCAACTGGGTGAAAGATTTCATGTATCCACAACACACACACACAACACACACACACACACACACACACACACACACACACACACACACACATTTCACAAAACGTTATTAAACTTTAGTTAAAAGTACGTGCTGCACAATAATGTGTAGTATTTACTGTTATATTCCCATAGATCATCATGATGTTGTTTATTATGTTGCTCTTTTTTTGCTTGTTTTCTCTTTTTTCTTTCTCAACAGGTGATCCAGGTGATTGATAGATGTGTTTTTTGTCTGTTTGTTTTGTTTGTTTGTTTTTTTGCCCTTTATCTCCATCCCTCCTCCTCGCTCTTTTTCTTTCCCCCAGTCACGTCTGTCCCGTGTTTAGCAGTTTAAAATAAAATAAACAATAAAAGGTGAATCAAATAGACCAATACGGCAAGGCTGGGATGGTCCATTTGGTAAAGTAAATCTGTTGGGCATCTTTCTTTGCCTTTAGACAAGAATTCTGATGCAAAAGAACCAAACGGGACAGACGGGAAAATAAATAAATAAATACTTGATTGTTAATAAACAGTCACAACTGTTTCCTAATCATAAGTAATGTTATGATTTATGTGCATTCATGTTTTGTGGTTTTGTTAAAGCCTTTTGGAAACACTTCCATCTACAATGGGGGAAACAATGAATTGATCCCCTGTTGATTTCAAAGCCTGCTCACTTATAAAGAAATGAACCCACAGAGATGAAAACATTATGCTTTGTGGCTGACTTTCAGAACGAAGGTTTCTTCCACATAACCCTCGCATCTATGCTTCTCTGGTTATCATGGTCTTGAGTGTTAGCGCCGACCACTGACGTGAGCAGAGCTAAACCTGATTAACAATCAAGGCAGAACTGCTTATTTTCACACTTCTTTTTGATTCATGATCCACAGGCTGTGAGTCAGTCCGGGGTCACAAAGTCTTTTCATGAGTTATGAGAGCATTTAGTGGGTATTAGACAGCTATTTGTGCTGGCTAATCACCGCAGGTGTGTGTAGGAGTCTGCCTTGTGGGTGAGGTTAATTGCAAGAAGGAAGGCCTCGGTGTCCAAGCAGGTGTCCACATAAGTAGAGAGGAGGCGAAGGAAGCGGTAGATACGGGGTCAAATATTAGAGACCTGCTACTTCTACTGTAATTCATCAGAGAAACTAGACACACACACACACACTTCGGTCATCATCACCGCGGTTTAAAGCAGTATTACTTACAGTCACACAGTCTGCAGAACAACAGAAAAAAGAGCAATCAGATCATTGGTATCCATGTGACAGCGATAAGATGGCGCTGCCACGACTTCCTGACCACTACGCTCTCACTGTGAACCTTTTTACTTATTTATTGCTTTGTTATGCATTCCAAAATCTTCTAGTTTTATAGTTTCATCTTTGTGTATATTTACTTACTTACTGTGCATAATGTTTTCTCTCTCTTTTTGCACAGTCGAGGAGCGTACAGGACACATTTGACTGTGTTATACTTGTATAACTATGCGTGTGACAAATAAAAGATCTTGTATCTTGAATCTAGTAAAGTAAAGAGTTGAGTCAGTGTGCAGAGCTCTCTCCATCCACCCCTGATCTCCCGTCAGGTACACAAACGTTTTTGAGAAAACCTGAACAAAACATTTTTTATTGATAAGTTTGAAAGTGTGTTGCACAATATTATAAGCTACGCCATCATATTTCATAACAATGGAAACAACGTTAGACATCTGAAGGACGAGGGATCTCCCCTTGAAGCAACACACTTGATGTATCTTGGCCATGAATTACTCTTTTCTGTTTTTACATTTTTTATTTGACCTCTTTGCTTAAAAACAACAACAACGTCTGTCTCGGTCATTCTTGTTCAGTATAATTCTTACAGAAGAATCACCTGCAGCTTCAGAGGATACGTTTCTGAAACCTGACTGAAACTCTTCAAATAAACCTCTGCAGATGATCTATAAGCTGTTTGACAACTACTCTTTCAAGGATGTTTGATATGAAAGGAAGGTTGGAGATTGGCCTATAATTAGCTAAGACTGCTGGGTCTAGAGATGCTTTTTGAGTAAAGGTTTAACTACAGCCAGCTTGTAGGCCTGTGGTACATAACTGATTATTAGAGATAGGTTGATCATATTTAAGATCGAAGAATTAATTAATGGCAGGACTTCTTTGAGCAGTTTTGTAGGAATGGGGTCTAAAAGACACGTTGATGGTTTGGGGAAAAAGAAACTAGTAGCTGTGGCCTAAATGATGTTATGTGTAATGAAAACATTCATGAAGTCATTCCCAGTTAAGGTTAAAGGAATGCTTGGCTCAGCAGAGGTCTGACCTTCTGTCAGTACACGTTACAGTGCCACTGAAATTTGAGGAGACAAAATCCTCCAAAATCTGTCGAATTCATTCAGAGATAAATTTGCACAAAATCACAACTTTCCATAAAACTCTGTAGACTTCCCTGACACCATCAGCTTAATCAGTATGATGATAATTATTGCAGTTGTACACATTTCCCACCACAGTATTCCAGAAACAACAGTGACATGTGTATCCAATTGTGAAAAAGATGGTGACACATGATGTAAGAGATGATAAGAAACTCACGATGGAAACAGACAATAAGAAAACTAGTGAGCAGTGAGCGGCTGAGACGAGAGGCCGCTTCAGTGCTGAGCTGGACAGTGTCCTTTCAAACACAGACAGTCATAATAGCAGCTCTCCTGTCTCTAAAAGCATGAGTGTCATTAAATCAATAATTCATTTACTTTAATGAGATAAGTACTCGCAAAACTAATTGCATACCACCCCATTTAGCCCAGCCAGTCAGGACCTTAATGCAAAATATCTCATTGCTATTGTAGCTGCAGGACAAAGACTGAGGGGGCCTCAGGATGGAGGAACTGAAGAAGAAGCAAAAAGAGGAGAAGAAATACAAAGACAGCAACAAAGAAAAGTGTGGGAGAGAGTGGAATAATAGAGTGAATGAGGTGGATGCAAAAGACAGCAGTGGGACATTTCTGAGGAGTTAAATCTCACTTCTACAGTCTTTGGATCCTCGGCTTGTCCTTCCTAGCTTGCTCGTATCCACGACCGACTATGTTGTGGAATAATATGATATGGAAAATTTGTTTTTCACGAGTGTTACAGTATAATCTTGGCCTGGTTCTGTTATCCTCAGAACGGAGCAGTTCACAAAGTTAAAGGTCTTATCCAGGACACCAGGAGCAAATACAGTCAAAGGCTTGGAGAACCAGGGGACTGGAGTGCACACAAGCCAGAGGCACTGGGCAATAGCCTGATGATGCTCAGACGGCCCTTTTGCAAGGCAGTCAGGCAGGGCTGCTTAGGAGGCCTGCCTGGTAGAGCTGACAGGGCCCTCTGAGATGAATCTGGGAAATAAAGGGTGATCGTGGCTCAAGAGTTGGGAGTTTGCTTCACCCGTTGCCTACTGGTGGTGGTCAGAGGGCCCGGTGGCGCCAGTGTCCGGCAGCCTCGCCTCTGTCAGTGCGCCCCAGCTGTGGGTACAATGTAGCTGCCATCACCAGTGTGTGAATGTGTGTGTGAATGGGTGGATGACTGGATGTGTGTAGCGCTTTGGGGTCCTTAGGTACTAGTAAAGCGCTATACAAATACAGACCATTTACCATATGAGTCGCAGATGGAGATCAGAGATTCCAGTTGGGACACGGTCTACAGAAGAGACTGCAGAACCTGGATGTGACCAGAGACTGACTCTTTGGCTGTTCCACCACTCTCAGCCTGTCGCAGGCAACTGAAACAGCCCCTCTAGAAAGGCCCACCCCTGCTTGTAGCTTAAAGGCTAAATGGATGAGAGAAAATAGGACAGTTGATGTGACGGGTTCCACAGAGACGAGTAAATCCTCAAGTGGCATCAGATAAACAGAGCTCCGTGTTAATGGGCATTCATCTCCCAGTTCTCAGACCCAGAACATTATGGATATAGAAATGTTAGGAGCTCAGTAATATTACATGTATCTGGCATAGTGGACGGTATGTTCTCCTTTTGTCTTTGCAAAAGCCTCTCCTCTCTTCTTCATGTTTAAAACGTGCATAGACTTCACTTATTCTTTAAATATATATTAAATATACCTGTGTTGTTTAAAAGAAAAATGTAATCAAACATAAAGCCAGTAAAACATTTAATTTAATTTAATTTAATTTAATTTAATTTAATTTAATTTAATTTAATTTAATTTAATTGCTAAAACTGTTAGTTAAAGTTAAAGTTTAACTTTAAATAAAAAATTCAGACATTAGAAAATTGTCAAAATACAGTTTTCTTCCTATCTTAACACCAAGATTGTCTCTACCTGCTCTTGAAACGGGGAATTTTTGTGTAATCGACGAATAGTTTAGAGTATTTTACAGTAAATTTGTTGGGTTTTCTTTTTTTTTTGTTTTTTAACCAAAATCTGCAAAATTTCAGACAACTAATAATAAGAGAGATGCAAAAAAATAAAACAGATTTGTTTAAATTCAAATGATAATAAAGCGTGTTTTTCAGACAGGATGTTGTAGCCATGAAGTTTGAAACATTTTAATAAGAGTCTGAACGCTGAGGTGTTTCTGGCAAACCCTTGAAGGTTCACCGAGGCTTACATTCCTGATATGTACTGTATAGCAGGTTGCAAGTCTCACATCAAGTTCGAGTGTCGTGTTTGCAATCATCATCCTCACTCATCTTCTGTGTCCCGTTGTGCATCACATGGACTGTGTGTTCGTCTTCCTGCTCCTCACAGAAGGAACACATTGGTGCTTCTACAGCCTTTGCTCACATTTAATTCAGGACAGCTAAATGTTTCATTGTATTTCACCATGCACTGCTGTTAACTTTAGCAGTTTGAAACATAGTTGTGTGTTTGACTGTAGGCGTAGGAGCCACGTTCAGTGTGGTTCTAAGTTCAGGGTTCTCTGTTTCATTGTCAGCTCTTTTTCAGTTTTGTCCTCCTTTGTTTCTCCATAAAAGTAAAACAAATAAAAATTGAAAATTGAATTGAAAGAGAGGCAAAAGTTCTCCACTGTGTTCTGTTATTAACAGAATTTAGTGCAAGTGTAATTAATAAAGGTGTTTTTGTAATCGTCATCATTCTGTTATTGATGTCATTCAACCACAAGCCAAATGTTTCCTTTTAAATAAGGAACAATCTATATCAAGAAATAAAGTAGAAGTGATCTTACAGCAGCAGTACATTATTTGAATTTTAAACTTATGTTAACAGTAAACATTGTAACTCAAAAGGTAGTAATACTTTTTGTGTAAAAAGACAAAGTTAATATTGTCACCAATGTAACCTTTTAAAATAGTTTTATCCATACATTTATTACATTTGTAACACTGCATGTCTATTTGTATAATTGGCAAATCATTTTATTTATAAAACCCAACTAATAATAGCAATTCTGACCTTGTTTATTTTTAGCATATTTCATATTTCTATTTATACGTATGTACTGTCATTGTTTTACTTAATGTAAACATCTCCAAACTACAGACGAGCTCATGTAAATTTCAACTATGGAAAACTTCTACAATTTAAGAAGCCATTAATTTACATAATTTGACAGTATCTGGTTGATCATTATGGGTGTTTTTAATGTGTTTGTTGGTTTTTTACTTTTGATTGATCCTTCTATCCTTTGCAAAGCCAGCAAGGGGAAATTGTAAAATATCTTCAGAGATACGTACTAAAAGGATCCCTCAAATATCAACTGATGTGCACGGCTCTAACTGATGAAGAAGCAACATGTTGGTCAGAGTAGTCTGTAGTGATAGCACCCCACCCCACAGTGATAGCAGTGTCCTCTCTGCTGCCAGCACTGACAGTGGAAGGTCAATGCAGAATGTGACTAATGACTATCCAATAAGGTCAAATATACATTTTCAGTAAAACACACCTAATAATGTGGTTATTGGTTCCCCTGCTAATCCAAAGAACATAAATGTAAAGAGCAGGCAGTTTTGTTGATTTTGGAAATCAGTGTACTGTCATCAATAAGATGCCAGTTTCAGAGTAAGAAAGTTACATCAAAGTAGTGTACACAAGCTTAATGTGGAGGGTGACCGAAATGCAGTAGAGGTTATATGATGGGCGATCTGCATCAGACATCAAAGAAGTCATCTTGAAACCTCCTCACCACGTCTAATTACACAAACATTAATTTGTGCCATTTTGATGAAATCAGATGTATCCACTATGGTGTCTTGGCAGGCTTTTAAAAGCTCTTTTTCAGTCCTGATATTGAACATAGATTATGGAGTGATCAGTCTTCACATAGATCTACATCTCATAGCTCATCCTTTGTGTCAATGGGACTGTAATGGATCACAGGGCTCTGCAGCAGTGTGCTGACGGGGAGAAATCTGACTACACAGATCTTTTCTCTGAGAGCAGCTGATTCTTACATGTAAAGATCACCTCAGCCAAATAAAGGCAGTCTATCAGACTGTGATCCTAAAATCATTCCTTTGTTGTTTTCAACCACACGACCGTTCACACACACCCACATAGACACCCAAACATATCCACTGCTCACAAAAACATGTAAGGAACACTTTTTAATCAGAGTGTGGCATCTGGTCAGTTAGCAGAGGGCGTTAAAATTAGGGGCAAAGGAAATGTCATGGTATTTGTATTTCAGACTGTGTGATCATGTTATTTGATCATTGTTGGTCATAGTTTTGGTTTTCTTTAGTGCTTAGTGACTGCAGTCCTTCCTCCCACAGTAGTTATGTCAGCCTGTGTTTAGTCTCTGTTCCCATGTCTACTCTATGCTTTTCCTAATCCCACATTTCATGTCTTTGTCGCTATGTTCCCTGTGTCTCCCCCGTTACTGTGTTAAGCTTGAGTGTTGCGAGTCAGAGCTTCGGTCTGTGTGTTTCCTGTTTTATTGTATCCGCGATCTCGTTCTTTCGGTCACTACCCACAGCTCGTGGCCATAGGTGAGGGTAGGGACTTAGATCGACCGGTAAATTGAGAGCTTCGCTTTTACACTCAGCTCCCTCTTCACCACGGTGCAGCGTCCGCATTACTGCAGCTGCAGCCCCAATCCGTCTGTCGATCTCCGGCTCCCTTCTCCCATCACTCGCGAACAAGACCCCGAGATACTTGAACTCCTCCACTTGGGGCAGGAACTCATCCCCGACCCGGAGTGGGCAATCCACCCTTTTCCGGCTGAGAACCATGGCCTCAGATTTGGAGGTGCTGATCCTCATTCCCGCTGCTTCACACTCGGCTGCGAACCGTTCCAGTGCGAGCTGGAGGCCCTCACCCGATGTAGCCAACAGAACCACATCATCCGCAAAAATCAGAGATGAGATTCTGAGGCCACCGAAATGAAAGCCCTCCGCCACTTGGCTGCGCCTAGAAATCCTGTCCATAAAAATTATGAACAGAACCGGAGACAAAGGGCAGCCCTGGCGGAGCCCATCACCCACCGGGAACGAGTCCGACTTATTGCCGGCAATGCAAACCAAGCTCTTGCAACGGTTGTATAGGGATCGAATGGCCCGTAGCAATGGGCCAGACACCCCATATTCCCGCAACACCTCCCACAGGACACCCCGAGGGACACGGTCGAATGCCTTCTCCAAGTCCACAAAACACATGTAGACTGGTTGGGCAAACTCCCATGCCCCCTCAAGTATCCTCGAGAGGATAAAGAGCTGGTCCAGTGTTCCGCGACCAGGACGAAAACCGCATTGTTCCTCCTGTATCCGAGGTTCGACTAACGGACGAACTCTCCTTTCCAGCACCCTGGCATAGACTTTCCCAGGGAGGCTGAGGAGTGTGATCCCCCTGTAGTTGGAACACACCCTCCGGTCCCCCTTCTTAAAGATGGGGACCACCACCCCGGTCTGCCAGTCCGGTCCGGTCTGCTTTAAAATATGCTATATATATATATATATATATATATATATATATATATACAGTGGGGCAAAAAAGTATTTAGTCAGCCACCGATTGTGCAAGTTCCCCCACTTAAAATGATGACAGAGGTCAGTAATTTGCACCAGAGGTACACTTCAACTGTGAGAGACAGAATGTGAAAAAAAAATCCATGAATCCACATGGTAGGATTTGTAAAGAATTTATTCGTAAATCAGGGTGGAAAATAAGTATTTGGTCACCTCAAACAAGGAAAATCTCTGGCTCTCACAGACCTGTAACGTCTTCTGTAAGAAGCTTTTCTGTCCCCCACTCGTTACCTGTATGAATGGCACCTGTTTGAACTCATCATCTGTATAAAAGACACCTGTCCACAGCCTCAAACAGTCAGACTCCAAACTCCGCCATGGCCAAGACCAAAGAGCTTTCGAAGGACACCAGGAAAAGTATTGTAGACCTGCACCAGACTGGGAAGAGTGAATCTACAATAGGCAAGCAGCTTGGTGTGAAAAAATCAACTGTGGGAGCAATCATCAGAAAATGGAAGACATACAAGACCACTGATAATCTCCCTCGATCTGGGGCTCCACGCAAGATCTCATCCCGTGGGGTCAAAATGATCATGAGAACGGTGAGCAAAGATCCCAGAACCACACGGGGGGACCTGGTGAATGACCTGCAGAGAGCTGGGACCAAAGTAACAAAGGTCACCATCAGTAACACACTACAACGGCAGGGAATCAAATCCCGCAGTGCCAGACGTGTTCCGCTGCTGAAGCCAGTGCATGTCCAGGCCCGTCTGAAGTTTGCCAGAGAGCACATGGATGATACAGCAGAGGATTGGGAGAATGTCATGTGGTCAGATGAAACCAAAGTAGAACTTTTTGGTATAAACTCAACTCGTCGTGTTTGGAGGAAGAAGAATACTGAGTTGCATCCCAAGAACACCATACCTACTGTGAAGCATGGGGGTGGAAACATCATGCTATGGGGCTGTTTTTCTGCCAAGGGGACAGGACGACTGATCCGTGTTAAGGACAGAATGAATGGGGCCATGTATCGTGAGATTTTGAGCCAAAACCTCCTTCCATCAGTGAGAACTTTGAAGATGAAACGAGGCTGGGTCTTCCAACATGACAATGATCCAAAACACACCGCCCGGGCAACAAAGGAGTGGCTCCGTAAGAAGCATTTGAAAGTCCTGGAGTGGCCTAGCCAGTCTCCAGACCTCAACCCCATAGAAAATCTGTGGCGGGAGTTGAAAGTCCGTGTTGCTCGGCGACAGCCCCAAAACATCACTGCTCTCGAGAAGATCTGCATGGAGGAATGGGCCAAAATACCAGCTACTGTGTGTGCAAACCTGGTAAAGACCTATAGTAAACGTTTGACCTCTGTTATTGCCAACAAAGGTTATGTTACAAAGTATTGAGTTGTATTTTTGTTATTGACCAAATACTTATTTTCCACCCTGATTTACGAATAAATTCTTTACAAATCCTACCATGTGGATTCATGGATTTTTTTTCACATTCTGTCTCTCACAGTTGAAGTGTACCTCTGCTGCAAATTACTGACCTCTGTCATCATTTTAAGTGGGGGAACTTGCACAATCGGTGGCTGACTAAATACTTTTTTGCCCCACTGTGTGTGTGTATATATATATATATATATATATATATATATATATATATATATATATATATATATATATATATATAAGACGGACAAAATGGTGGTGGCTAACCAACCGGACATAGTGGTGGTAGACAAACAGAAGAAGACGGCCGTAGTGATCGATGTAGCGGTTCCGAATGACAGCAATATCAAGAAGAAGGAACACGAGAAGCTGGAGAAATACCAAGGGCTCAGAGAAGAGCTCGAGAGGATGTGGAGGGTGAAGGTAACGGTGGTCCCCGTGGTAATCGGAGCACTAGGTGCGGTGACTCCCAAGCTAGGCGAGTGGCTCCAGCAGATCCCGGGAACAACATCGGAGATCTCTGTCCAGAAGAGCGCAGTCCTGGGAACAGCTAAGATACTGCGCAGGACCCTCAAGCTCCCAGGCCTCTGGTAGAGGACCCGAGCTTGAAGGATGAACCGCCCGCAGGGGCGTGCTGGGTGTTTATATATATATATCTTTCAGTCTCGGCTGACTGCTCAGTCAACCAGTAGCTGGTGTTTTGCGCCTCTGGTATTCTTGCCCCTTTCTGTGCCCCGCTCATGCATTGATCCATGTGCCTGTTCATCTTAGCTGCTATGATGCCTGACAGGAGCTTCAGTAGTGCTGAGGCAGGTTATTGGTCGGTAATTAACCCTATGAAGCCGGTCGGAGCGGGCATGCTCTGTTTTGCGCAACTATTTTTAAATCCCGGTAGCACACCACAGTTTGTCCATAACAAACAACATGTTTAGAACATAAGGGTGTCCATAAGTGCACGTGGCACCAGGACACCCTAGAAGACAAGTTAATGATCGATTTTATAGTTGTATCACCAGACCTGTGGCCATATGTTCTGGACACTTGGGTGAAAATGAGGGGCTGAGCTGTCAACTGGTCATCACCTGTGGTGAGTTGGATCAGGTAGCGGGGGAGGATGCTGGACAGACCTGGAGCACCTAAATTTACAGTGAGGGTGTGCTGGAAATGCCTGCCAGCGGCCCCAGTCCGCGATATCTTCAACTCCCACCTCAGGCAGAGCTTCAACGACAGGACACTGAGTCTGAATCGACCGTGTTCAGCACCTCCATTGCTGAAGCCGCTGCACTGAACTGCAGCCACATGTTGGTTGGTGCCTGTCGTGATGGTAACCCCCAAACCAAATGGTGGACACCAGAGGTGAAGGGAGCCACCAGGCGGATATGCACATGTTGTGCTTAAAACATCGAAGGCGTGCCTCTTGTTTCCATTAGAACTAGCAGTAAATTGGACTGTAATTCATAAAAAAATAAAAGTCTGAGTCATTTACAGTTGTTAGTTAATACTAATAAACACACAGTGCTACATTAATCAGGATAAATAAGGAGCTTTGGTGAAGCTGTGTGTACTTTAATACAGTTCTACAGTAGAGCTACTGTACAGTGCCTACATTTGTGCTCAGTCATCACTCCTAAGTTATTCAGTGGCCAACAAAGCAGCAGGACAAAGCCTTCATTAATTTATCTCTGTTCTGTATTTAACAAGCGCTACATGTGCTGAGGAGGCACGCACCCAGCACAAAGGTTCTGCACTATCATTAAAGGCACACAGGGATACCAAGGCTAATCATTTGACCTTTGCTTTTCTTGTTCTGGGCATCGGGAGGAGCAGCACTATCTACACAGCATAAGTCCATTTGTTATATTGCATGATTTATGATAGGCTTGTTAATGTGGAGAATGCTAAAACAGTCCAACTGAGACGGCACTGAACAAATAGCTCCTGAGTTCAAAATTAGCTGGGAGGTGATACTTTTTTCTAACCCTGGCTGCAGCAGCTCTTGATATTTGAAAGAGCTTATTCATTTACTCTCTCTGAAAATACCAAGCAGCAGTTTTGAAGCCAGTTACACATTTTAACAAGGTTCTCGTCAGACTTTGTCCAACAAGAACCTTGTTAAAATGTGTAGGCAATTCTAAACACTTATTTAGTGACTAATTCACTCATTTAATAAACACATGACTGTAATTCAATCAGTTTGTGAAGATATAATAGAAAGAAGACCTGCAGTTGGAAGTAAAGCAAATTATCTGTTGAAAGCCAAAATACAGCGTTTAATCGTGTGAAAAGAGCATCATGCAGTCGCTCAGCGTGTGATCAAAGGGAACCAGCTGAGCTCATTGCCATCATTTGGCATCTCTGTGGAAACCTGTGAGTTTGTTTGAAGATCCACCAAATAAAAAGCACAAAGCTAAACACCGCTGCAGCTGAAATGTGGCACCGCTGATTCTGGCTTTGAGCAGGAAGTTGATGTTGTGTTGAATGGCTTTGAGGAAAAGACTGTTGGAGGCCTGGCTGGCACTGAAACCTCCCCAGGTCTCTGCCTGAGGCAGCAGCATCTCAGCAGCCTCATTGTCTCCAGTGCAAACATTTCTCTTCAGAGGACAAGAGGCTTTCTCCAACTATACTTCCTGAAAAACCTCTGCAGTGTGTGCTTTTCTTTCTTTTTAAACCTTCTCTCTTTGTCTCGTTTTTCTGTTCCTCTTTCTCACTGTTGCTACACTATGCTCCTATCTCTTCCCCTCTTCTCCTGCACATTCATGCAGAATCTCTCTATTTGTCCACTTTATGTCTCTGGAAGCACTGCACAGCATTCCTAAATACATTTTCCATGGTGTCCCACAGAGGGTGTTGTCTTGATGTCACAAGGACAAATTTACCAGTCTTTTCTTATCCATGAGTCAGAGGAAAGGCTCATCAGTCCAAACATGGAAACCGTTGCCTCACGAATGGCTCTCTTTTGAAGCCAGTCCTGTCTTAGCAGCATCAGCATCACTGTCATAGCAATGTGATTGATTATTGCTATTGAATATTAGAGTACCAGCAAGAACGCAGAACATGCCTGACTTTGTGAGACAGAGAGTGTGCTCGGAGAGGAAACAGTCCTAAACCATGAGGAGGAATGACACTATATTTACTGCAGTGGGTGGAGACATCATGACAGAGTAGAAAACCAGTCAAAATGCTTTGATTGCCACAAATATTACCTTATAGAGTTAGGGGAAGAAATATCAGTGACCATGGGGATGAGAGGGGAGTCGGTTATTCTCTGAAGGTTTCTTCTTTTCACTTCAGTTTTATTTGTATAGCACCAGTTGCCTGAAAGCCCTTCATACTGTATTGTAAGGTAAAGACCCAACAATATTGCAGAGAAGACAGAGAAAACCCAAACAATCCGATGACCCCCTATGAGCAAGCACTTGGTGACAGCGGGAGGAAAAACTCCCGTTTAACAGGAAGAAACCTCAGGCAGAACCAGGCTCAGGGAGGGGTGGGGCCATCTGCTGGGGGTGAGGGGAGGAAGAGAGATTAATAATAACTCATTATTAAAGACAATGTGGAGTATAAACATGCTCTCAGAAAAAAATCTTGAACGCTTTCTTTAAACCTTCTTGTCTGATCTGACACTTTGTATATGAGGAAAAACCCAAATGAGTCTTTAAGATTAACCGAAGTTTAATGTCCAGAACTGCAACTGTTCTTCTGTTAACAAAGCAATGATTTGCATTGTGTTGTTTACTAGATGGTTAACAGGTGACTTGTTGACAGTTATTTGTATTGTTATGGTTACAGATGATTTAGAATAAGCTCTGGAAACTGATGAGGTCACAGAGAGCGGAGAGGGAGACCAGTCCAGGAGAGCCGCTAACAGATTCACCAGCAGTGTTGGTCAAGTTACTTGAAAAAAGTAATCAGTAACTAATTACTGATTACTTCCCCAAAAAAGTAATCCCGTTACTTTACTGATTATTTATTTTGAAAAGTAATTAATTACTTAGTTACTTAGCTACTTTTTAAAAACACGATTTACAACCTGAATAGGTAATAAAGCGATAGATCTTTCAGCCCAATTCTACTTTTTCTACATAATCCATCATACAAAATGTAATCAAATGGAAAAGTCTCTTTTTAAAACTTGTTTTATTAGTTTTAATCTTTTAACTTTATGCATCAAGCAAAAATTTAATCATATGCACCATTCTCTGACTGGAAGAAATTAGTTTAACATTTGAAACCTATTTTCTGCACATTCCAGCACATAAAATATAAATATATATTTTTTTTGTGTTTACACTCAGTCTTTCAAATAGATGCAAGTAAAACACAGCAGAAAATAAATAAAGTCAAAGACTCAGCGGTCCTGTTGCTCTATTTTCACCTGTAAAGCAGGAGTTGGGTAGGAGGAGGTTTACCCTGGTGCAGGTGTGCTGCGGCGGTCAGTGGAAGAATCCGCGAGTGAATTTCCCATCACGTGGTAGCGCACTTGGTGCTTGCTCGGAAGTTTAGGGGTTTTTTTCGCTGTAAAAAGAAACGCTGCACGCTCATACTCTCTCCGTACTCGATATATGATCCTGTCACGATCCTGGGTCTTATGACCCAGTGTTTTGAGTTTTAGTTCATTTTGATGTTTACAGTATGTTTAAGCTCATTAGGTCTCCTATGTTAATTTGCTTATTAGTTCCCCCTTGTGTTTCCAACCCATGTTAAGTCTCCCCTGCTCTTCATGTGTTTCATGTCTGTGTCTTACGTTTTCAAGTTCAGGTTGTCATGTCTGCGTCTTATGTTTCCTGTTTTCTTTTGAAGAGGTCTGGTGTTCCTGTGTTCATCGTGTTTAGTTTTACTCTTCCACTGTGACGTCGTTATGTTCATGTGTCAGCTGTTTCTCCATGTGTTCCCACTTCCCTCATTATCCTCCTGTGTGTATTTAGTCCGTGTGCTTTCAGTCATTCTTTGTCAGGTCGTCTGCTCATTCATGTCACAACTTCAGGTACAGTATCTATGTCAGTTCACCATGTTTAAGGTTTTTTCATGTTTAGTTTTAGTTCACCCAGTTTAGGTTATTGTTTAGTTTCACCAATGCCCTTTTGTTTGTACCCTCTTTGCTAGCCTCAATAAACGTCTTGTTTTTTGCTAAACCCACGTTCAGTTTTTGGTCTGCGTTTGAGTCCTCTTTTGCAAACACATACAGTCTGCCCCAGCCAGACTGTGACAGATCCACTGTTGATCTGCACACAGCTGTTGTCACGAACGTCGCACTCGCTTACGTCACTGTCATGAGACATTCTCGCAAAAAAAATCACGGTTTTATTAACGCAGTAACGCAGCGTTCCTACGGGAAAGTAACGGTAATCTAATTACCCTTTTTGCATTAGTAATCCCTTATTTTACTCGTTACCTGAAAAAAGTAATCGGATTACAGTAACGCATTACAAGTAACGCGTTACTGCCCATCTCTGTTCACCAGTCGTGTTAAAATGTCTCATTTACAAATCGCTGACTCTGAGACAGCAGAGAGGATGCTAAGAGGTGGGCCACTAGTTTGCTCTGTGCATCATGTTGATGAGATTAATGAGGAAGAGGTGGGTGAGTGGGAACCTGAGACTCCACCAAAAAGACGCCCACATCATCCCAACCTGACACAGACACAGTCAGAGCACAAAAAACAATCAAAGCAGTGACAAACTTTTCACTCAGGTTAGGAAAAGAGTGCAGTTTGGGTTCAAACACCACGAGTTTGGGTGAATAGTTGATCGCTTATCAAGGTTTCTAAGTCAGAGCGTTCGGTGACAGTGGCATGTTAAACATGTCAAACCCTCCCGTGAACTGTGAATACTGTGCTGATGTAAGAAAATCATTTTCAAGCTGCTCCGTTGTGTTTTCAGGATTTACCACAACTTATTTTGTCTCAGTTATGTCACTGTATTTAAAACCTTTAGAACTATTATTAATGTCATTAAACATTAAGCAACACAGAAAGAACATGTGGGCTGAAGGAAGACATGTGTAATGTAGTGACTTCAGGACATTGTGGTTTCAAAACAAACATCTTCCATCACATTGCTGGGGAGCAGTGTGAGTGCACTCAGACGTCGTGATTTTTTCATGGAGGTCAAAGAAAAAGTGAGCAGAAAGGAGGTTGGAGGTAGTTTTTCCGAGCACTTGATCCTTCAACACAGGGTTTTTAGTTTTTCACAAACTGCTTCTGAATTTTGGCTTCGTTTCTGTTAAATCCATAATGACATGGTGACCTTTGGTTGTTCATCTGTGGCTGTTTCAAACAGAACCTGGTAATGAGAACCAGCTCATTTAATTTTTATGTCAATACATAAAATGATAGAATTGACTCTCTTTTTCACATAACATACAAATAATATTTGATATGTGCCAATCGTCATCTCAGCTGTGACACCATACAAAATACGGTATGTACGTTCTAAAAATAACCCGCGATAGGTGAAATCTGCGAAGCAGCCAACTTTATTTGTTACAATATTGTCGATGTTTGAAGGCTGTAAAACCCCTCACTGCACACTTTAAACACTCAGACAGGCATGAACATCTGCACACGTTTCTCTCTTGTTTAAACTCTCAGAGTTCAAACCTAGAACAATCAGTCCAGTATTATAGGATGAAACCAAAGACGCGCAGGTGACGACGTTTCATCGACATTGTTGTGTTTGTTGGGGAGAAAACGTACAAACATACAGTGCAGCAGAGTCACACTGCTGGGATAGAAGATTTAAGTCAATTTGACAAGCTGAACGCACTCTGTGCTGTACAGGAGACACGGCACGAGACTGATTGACTATGGTCTACAGCCAATCAGGACGCAGAACACAATGTGCTGTAATAAAAAAATAAAAAAAACATGAAAATTTTCACCAAAAAAAACATCGGCGAAACAGCGCGGCCGTGAAGGGTGAATCACGATATAGCGAGGGAGCACGGCATAGGCAGGATTCACACAAAGAAAGTCTTTAATTATAACAGAAGCATAAATCCATAAACCAAAAGTACCAAAAACACACACGCCGAGACACTGAACACAGGAATGACAGGACTGCATGTATATACACTGATGGCTGAAAGTAGACACAATGAACGCACAATCAACACAATCACAGGGACACAGAGAACAACAGTAAAAATACTCAGAGTAACTGAAGTCAAACCCAAACAACACTGAGAACAAACTCCTACAGAACAACTCACAGACCAGACCAGCATAAAGCATAAATAAAGAGTCACTCACAACCTAAACCAGTAACATTGTGTCTGTTGTTTTTCAAGCGTGTCACTGTTGCTGATGTTCTGCATCTCTGCCTTTCTGCCCTCCTCACCTTGTTACCAAAAAATAACCTCAAAGTTATTTTTAGCATCCTGATCAAAGACTGAGGTGCATCTGGTGGAACCACCAGCATCAGCTTAACCTCCATCAGCTGTGTCGGACCTGCAACGCAATGCAGCAGTCTTACCCATTTCTGCTGTAGAACCGCAGCGCACGTGCGCACACACACATACACATGCATGCACACACGCGCGCACACACACAGACACGGGGCAGGAAATGATCTGTTCTCTTTGTGTTGTTTTAGATATAAGACATCTTTGCTAACACATGGCGTTCTCTCCCTTTAGCTGCTGTGAGCTGATTGCAGTGTTTGCTCTGCATTCACTGAGCCGCTCCAGCTTTCAGCTCATAATGTTTCTCCACTTCCAGATAAAATACAAGCTCGCACAGCCATCACATTTAACAAGACAGAGAGAAGAAAGCAGCGCAGGGTCGAGTGATGTATTTCCTCTTCCTCTCCCTTTCTGCCTGTTTCTTGAAGGAGGCACTAAATCAATGTGTGTGTGTGTGTGTGTGTGTGTGTGTGTGTGTGTGTGTGTGTGTGTGTGTGTGTGTGTGTGTGTGTGTGTGTGTGTGTACTTTATGTGTGTCAGTGTTTGAGGCACTTGTCGCAGCAGGGATTGCTCGATAATTGATTTTGAAGTCTACCACTAGCTGAGGTGGTTGTCTTTAAATTTTCCTCTTTTCACTTTGTTTTTGAAAAATCCTGCACACACACGCACATACAAACACACACACGCGCACACACACACTCGCCTCCGTCCTCTTTTCTCAGTCGACAACAAAAAATGTCCATCACGCCACTCTTGTGTTAATCTATGCACGGTCTGAAGCATGTGTGTGGGAATGTATGTGAATGTTTTACTGTTATATCTTATTAGTATTTTAAGTATTCTATCTATTTTATTTATTGAATTTTATTGTTTTATTTATATTTTGATATTGCTAGGGATGATGCAATGATCGGGGACCATTCTTAATTTCGTTGTTCTCATGACAATGACAATAAAGTTTCTGATTCTGATTCTGATTCTGATTCTGATAACAACAATGCCTACTTATGCTATAATAAATGGCTCAGTCGTGCAGCCTTTGTTTACTCGTTTGTGACTGTCACCCAGCTGTTGTCTCCCGTACTGTAAGCCTTCCTCACCCTCCCACTTCCTGTTTCCCCATGCTACGGCAGCCATCTTGATTGTGGGTGCTACACCATGTAACGGCAGCTGTTACTGTTATAACAGGGTGACAAACAGTGCGCGGTGCCACATATCGTGCTTCAGATGAAAGTGTTGGTGCAGAGTGAGAGGTGATTTATCAGCAGGTGAGCTCAGCTCTGGATGGGTGCTTTTATCACCCTGCCAGACCGAAGCAAGAGGCAACAGAGGAAAAGGGAACAGTAACACTTATACTATTCACTGACAGGAGACGCCTCGCTGTACAATACTGTGCAAAAGTCTTAAGTCTTTTCATTTCATGTGGGCTTGATCACTCTTAAAGATTTTCTTTGGACATGAGCTGCTTTTTCACTCTTTTCGGTCCTTGCTGATCGCTTTCTGTGGATTTGCTTTCTACATCTTTGTTAACTGATGTTTGAAATAGCATGATAAAGGCACAATGAACGGATTAACCAATGTTTTGTCTACACATAACTTAGTACATCCAAAAACACAACAGTTGTTGAATCTATAAAAAATGGCGGGGCAGATCTTGGCATCAAAGCAGCCACACACATGTACATAGATCTACATATATAGATAAATAGATCTAGATTAATAGATTTTTTTATTATCAAGAGTGCACAGAGAGATATGAGCTCCTGTTAAAATAATACTTTGAAGTGACACCTCTGTGTTACTGGTCTCTGTGAGGAAGGACTCATGTTAGAGTCGTGTGAAATGATCCTATATTGAAGACTGACAGACACACTCCTCTATACTTTGGTAATTAATGTTCACTCTTTTTATCTCATTGCAACATAAAGCTAGTAAGGTAAATATCCTGCAGGCAAGTGGGGTTGCCATAGTGACACAGTTGAGCAACGATGAAGTAAGAGGAGGAATAACTCAGAAGGCGAGGAGCAGCACGAGCATTGAGACTCTGCAGAAATCTCTGCTATGCTGCCACTGAGTGTCGGCAGCAAGTTTGAGCTTTTATTATTTCCTACTTTTCATTCATATCTAGTCATTTAGTGGGTTTCACAGTTGTTTTCTAGCTGCACACTTTTAAGCATTAGTAAGGTGGTAGTTAATAGTTCATTAATTGTTTATAAAGCATTACTAAACCATAATGATTACCAGCGTATTTAGATGAACCTTTGTAGATACACAGATTATGTTACAAGTTAAATATTTGCGAGTGTATTAGTAGAGTGGGCAGACCCAGGACACGCTGGAGAGATTATATCTCCTGGGAACAGAACAATACTGAAATGTAATTAAGAGCAGAGTCTGGCTTCATATAAGGGCTGAAGACACAAAGAGAAACACAGAGCAGCTGAAGACTAAAGCTCTGTGAACACTGTACTCATGATTGTTTAAAACAAAGACGTTTCCCTCTGTTTAAGTTAAAGTTCATGCAGAGAAAGTGTTACAAATGTGTACGACATGATACTCAAGCAAAAACAAATGCTCACACAAATGTGTGCAGTGATGTGTGTGTTTTTGAGGACTGTTTGTAGACTGGAGCACGTGCTCGTAGAACAGTTTCACAAATGTGTGCATGCTAACCTGAATAAATACTGACACACAAAGTCCAGCTTGACGAGTCGGATCATTTTCTCTTCCAAAACTTTCCTGTGAACACAAACGTCTAAAGCTGAAAACATCCCTCTGCTCACGTACAAAATCTTAAACGTGCACTAATCTCCTGATACAGATAACATCGCACGCCCACGTGGGCTTTTGAGACAAATTTCACCTGCAAATGTAAGATGTATTCAAGTCCCAGTTTGAGACTGGGACATCTGAGCTTCCTCTGTGTACCTTCATTTTTTTTTTTTTTAAAGTAGATGTTTCATTTTCTAAATAAACAGATCAGCTCATCACTGCTCTGCCAGAAGCATAGATTTAACAGATAAAATATTAAATTAAATTACACAGTGGCCTGTAAAAGTTAATACAGGGAGTGCAGAATTATTAGGCAAATGAGTATTTTGTCCACATCATCCTCTTCATGCATGTTGTCTTACTCCAAGCTGTATAGGCTCGAAAGCCTACTACCAATTAAGCATATTAGGTGATGTGCATCTCTGTAATGAGAAGGGGTGTGGTCTAATGACATCAACACCCTATATCAGGTGTGCATAATTATTAGGCAACGTCCTTTCCTTTGGCAAAATGGGTCAAAAGAAGGACTTGACAGGCTCAGAAAAGTCAAAAATAGTGAGATATCTTGCAGAGGGATGCAGCAGTCTCAAAATTGCAAAGCTTCTGAAGCGTGATCATCGAACAATCAAGTGTTTCATTCAAAATAGTCAACAGGGTCGCAAGAAGCGTGTGGAAAAACCAAGGCGCCAAATAACTGCCCATGAACTGAGAAAAGTCAAGCGTGCAGCTGCCAAGATGCCACTTGCCACCAGTTTGGCCATATTTCAGAGCTGCAACATCACTGGAGTGCCCAAAAGCACAAGGTGTGCAATACTCAGAGACATGGCCAAGGTAAGAAAGGCTGAAAGACGACCACCACTGAACAAGACACACAAGCTGAAACGTCAAGACTGGGCCAAGAAATATCTCAAGACTGGTTTTTCTAAGGTTTTATGGCCTGATGAAATGAGAGTGAGTCTTGATGGGCCAGATGGATGGGCCCGTGGCTGGATTGGTAAAGGGCAGAGAGCTCCAGTCCCACTCAGACGCCAGCAAGGTGGAGGTGGAGTACTGGTTTGGGCTGGTATCATCAAAGATGAGCTTGTGGGGCCTTTTCAGGTTGAGGATGGAGTCAAGCTCAACTCCCAGTCCTACTGCCAGTTTCTGGAAGACACCTTCTTCAAGCAGTGGTACAGGAAGAAGTCTGCATCCTTCAAGAAAAACATGATTTCCATGCAGGACAATGCTCCATCACACGCGTCCAAGTACTCCACAGCGTGGCTGGCAAGAAAGGGTATAAAAGAAGAAAAACTAATGACATGGCCTCCTTGTTCACCTGATCTGAACCCCATTGAGAACCTGTGGTCCATCATCAAATGTGAGATTTACAAGGAGGGAAAACAGTACACCTCTCTGAACAGTGTCTGGGAGGCTGTGGTTGCTGCTGCACGCAATGTTGATGGTGAACAGATCAAAACACTGACAGAATCCATGGATGGCAGGCTTTTGAGTGTCCTTGCAAAGAAAGGTGGCTATATTGGTCGCTGATTTGTTTTTGTTTTGTTTTTGAATGTCAGAAATGTATATTTGTGAATGTGGAGATGTTATATTGGTTTCACGGGTAAAAATAAATAATTGAAATGGGTATATATTTGTTTTTTGTTAAGTTGCCTAATAATTCTGCACAGTAATAGTCACCTGCACACGCAGATATCCCCCTAAAATAGCTAAAACTAAAAACAAACTAAAAACTACTTCCAAAAACATTCAGCTTTGAGTTTTTTCTGAGTTTTTTGGGTTCATTGAGAACATGGTTGTTGTTCAATAATAAAAGTCCATCCATCCATCCATCTTCATCCGCTTTGTCCGGGGCCGGGTCGCGGGGGCAGCAGCCTAAGCAAAGAGGCCCAGACCTCCCTCTCCCCAGCCACCTCCTCCAGCTTGTCCGGGGGAATACCAAGGCGTTCCCAGACCAGCCGAGAGATATAATCTCTCCAGCGTGTCCTGGGTCTGCCCCGGGGCCTCCTCCCGGTGGGACATGCCTGGAACACCTCACCCAGGAGGCGCCCAGGGGGCATCCTTGTCAGATGCCCGAACCACCTCAGCTGGCTCCTTTCGATGTGGAGCAGCAGCTGCTCTACTCTGAGCCCCTCCCGGATGGCCGAACTTCTCACCCTATCTCTAAGGGAGAGGCCAGCCACCCTTCGGAGGAAGCTCATTTCTGCCGCTTGTATCCGCGATCTCGTTCTTTCGGTCACTGCCCACAGCTCGTGGCCATAGGTGAGGGTAGGGACGTAGATCGACCGGTAAATTGAGAGCTTCGCTTTTACACTCAGCTCCCTCTTCACCACGACGGACCGGTGCAGCTTCCGCATTACTGCAGCTGCAGCCCCAATCCGTCTGTCGATCTCCGGCTCCCTTTTCCCATCACTCGCAAACAAGACCCCGAGATACTTGAACTCCTCCACTTGTGGCAGGAACTCATCCCCGACCCGGAGTGGGCACTCCACCCTTTTCCGGCTGAGAACCATGGCCTCAGATTCGGAGGTGCTGATCCTCATTCCCGCTGCTTCACACTCGGCTGCGAACCGTTCCAGTGCGAGCTGGAGGCCTTCACCCGATGAAGCCAACAGAACCACATCATCTGCAAAAATCAGAGATGAGATTCTGAGGCCACCAAAGCGAAAGCCCTCCGCCACTTGGCTGCGCCTAGAAATCCTGTCCATAAAAATTATGAACAGAACTGGAGACAAAGGGCAGCCCTGGCGAAGCCCATCACCCACCGGGAACGAGTCCGACTTATTGCCGGCAATGCGAACCAAGCTCTTGCAACGGTTGTATAGGGATCGAATGGCCCGTAGCAATGGGCCAGACACCCCATATTCCCGCAACACCTCCCACAGGACACCCCGAGGGACACGGTCGAATGCCTTCTCCAAGTCCACAAAACACATGTAGACTGGTTGGGCAAACTCCCATGCACCCTCAAGTATCCTGGAGAGGATAAAGAGCTGGTCCAGTGTTCCGCGACCAGGACGAAAACCGCATTGTTCTTCCTGTATCCGAGGTTCAACTAGCGGACAAACTCTCCTTTCCAGCACCCTGGCATAGACTTTCCCAGGGAGGCTGAGGAGTGTGATCCCCCTGTAGTTGGAACACACCCTCCGGTCCCCTTTCTTAAAGATGGGGACCACCACCCCGGTCTGCCAGTTCACAGGTACTGCCCCTGATCTCCACGCAACATTGCAGAGGCGTGTCAACCAGGACAGCCCTACAACGTCCAGAGCCTTCAGGAACTCGGGGCGGACCTCATCAACACCAGGGGCTCTGCCACCAAGGAGTTGTTTAACTGCCTCAGTGACCTCGCCCCCGGAAATTGGAGGGTCATTCCCCTCATCCCCAGACTCTGCTTCCTCCTCGGAAGACGTGTCAGTGGGATTAAGGAGGTCCTCGAAGTATTCCTTCCACCGCCTGACAATTTTCTCAGTCGACGTCAGCAGCGCTCCACCAGCACTATACACAGTGCAGGTAGAGCACCGCTTTCCCCTCCTGAGACGTCTGACGGTTTGCCAGAATCTCTTCGAGGCAGTCCGAAAGTCTTTTTCCATGGCCTCTCCGAACTCCTCCCACACCCGAGTTTTTGCTTCAGCCACTGCCCGAGCCGCATTCCGCTTGGCCTGTCGATACCTGTCGGCTGCCTCCGGAGTCCCACAGGCTAACCAAGCCCGATAGGACTCCTTCTTCAGCCTGGTGGCTCCCTTCACCTCTGGTGTCCACCATTTGGTTCGGGGATTACCACCACGGCAGGCACCCACCACCTTGCGGCCGCAGCTCAATGCAGCAGCTTCGGCAATGGAGACTCTGAACATGGTCCATTCGGATTCAATGTCCCCAGTCTCCCTCGGAATGCTGTCGAAGCTCTGCCGGAGGTGTGCGTTGAAGATCTCGCGGACTGGGGCCTCTGCTAGACGTTCCCAGCACACCCTCACTACGCGTTTAGGTGCACCAGGTCTGTCCAGCGTCCTCCCCCGCCACCTGATCCAACTCACCACCAGGTGGTGATCAGTTGACAGCTCAGCCCCTCTCTTTACCCGAGTGTCCAGAACATATGGTCGCAGGTCTGCTGATACGATTACAAAATCGATCATCGACCTACGGCCTAGAGCGTCCTGGTGCCACGTGCACTTATGGACACTCTTATGTTCGAACAGGGTGTTCGTTATGGCCAAACTGTGGTTAGCACAGAAGTCCAATAACAGAGCACCGCTCGGGTTCAGATCAGGGAGGCCGTTCCTCCCAATCACGCCCCTCCAGGTCTCGCTGTCGTTACCCACGTGAGCATTGAAGTCTCCCAGCAGGACAACAGAGTCTCCAGGTGGAGCACCCTCCAGCACCCCCCCCCCCAGGGACTCTAAGAAGGCTGGGTACTCTGAGCTGCCACTCGGCGCATAAGCGCAGATGACAGTCAGGACCCGTTCCCCGACCCTAAGGCGCAGGGAACAAACCCTCTCGTCCACCGGGAAAAACCCCAACGTACCGGCAGCAAGCCGAGGGGATATTAGGATACCCACCCCAGCCCGCCGCCTCTCACCAGGGGCAACTCCAGACTGAGACAGAGTCCAGCCCCTCTCCAGGAGACTGGTTCCAGAGCCCAAGCCATGTGTAGAGGTGAGCCAGACTATATCTAGCCGGTATCTCTCAACCTCACGCACTAACTCAGGCTCCTTCCCCACCAGAGAGGTGACATTCCATGTCCCTATTGCCAGTCTTGGCAGCCGGGGGTCAGTCCGCCAGGGCCTCCGCTCCTGGCCGCCACCCGGCACACAATGCACCCGACCCCTATGGCGCCTCCTGCGGGTGGTGGGCCTGCGGGAGGATGGGCCCATGTCTCCTCTTCGGGCTGTGCCCGGCCGGGCCCCATGGACTAAGGCCCGGCCACCAGACGCTCGCCCTCGGGCACCGTCCCCAGGCCTGGCTCCAGGGCGGGGCCCCGGTAACCCTATCCCGGGCAGGGTAAACTGTTCCCTCGGTGTCCTTTTCATAAGGGTCTTATGAATCGCTCTTTGTCTGGTCCCTCACCCAGGGCCAATTTGCCATGGGAGACCCTACCAGGGGGCAAAAGCCCCCAGACAACATAGCCCCTGGGATCCCTGGGACACACAAACCCCTCCACCACGATAAGGTAGCGATTGAAGGAGAAGCAATAAAGTATTCCTCAAAAATACAACTTGCCTAATAATTCTGCACTCCCTGTATATGGTTTTAAAAAACTGCTTCTACATCCTGAAGTTTTTAACGATCTTAGTCTGCTATTACCAGAGAATGGTGAGAGTAACATGACAAGTTCCACGTTACCTGGATTATTTGGAGATTGTGTATCAGAATTTCAGGAGCAGGAAACACGCTCTTTCCGGTTGTCATCTATATAGGTTCCCCCAGTTCCACAAGCTGTTCATTCTCATTTACGTGCGTCATTCTCATTTACGTGATTCGCCGAGGGTCCATTCTCGGTGAATACCTTTAAACACAGCTCATCTCTCAAGAGTAATGTAATTTTACTCACTCTTCCATTCGCTAAAATCGCCCTCTCGTCCGTCAGCGCGTCAGACGAACAACTACTCAAGCTCTGCATCCATCGCTTCCTCCGGCAATCCCAGAAACACACCAAACATCACGGCAGCGCTTCCAAAGAACCGAATGCTGACGACCTCCTAGCAGTTTTCTTGCCACATGCGGTCTGCTAACCCATCCATCCAGTCGTCTCATCTGCACTAAATCCAGTCATGACATAACTCCTGCTGCCCGCCACTTCAGCAAAAACCAGCGGGGTCGCCCGCCTGCAGAACTCACAGCTCCTCTCACGTTGCTCCGAAATGGGTCTCAGTCCAGGCAAGTTAGCCGAAAAGCAGACGGCTGTCAGTGCCGAACCCACGCTTCCAAACAAATCGCAGCTCCAACAGCAAAAGCTACAGCGTACTTCGTAGCACCAGGTAGGAATGCAAGCTGGAAATCTGTCGCTAGCTCCATACTGTCTACTGTTCTCCATCGTCGTGTTGTTTCCTTCCCTCCTTTCACTAAAGGCTTAAGGAAGTTGGCACCTAGAACCCCGGTTCTTCCCTATCCGCCATTCGCAAACGCAGCAGCAAGCTTCCTACCACCGAACTGCCAGTTTTTCAGCAAAGATGACACACACAAAAAAAAAAATATGCAGTATGCTTCAGCACAGAGTTGCCAGGTTCCCAACCTCTCATCTGTTAAACTCCACGGCAAACCTCGGCAACGAGTTGCCAGGTTCTCTGCCACTCATCCCACCGCTGCTAAACTCCGCGGCAAACCTCGGCACCGAGTTGCCAGGTGCCCAACCTCTCATCTGCTAAACTCCACAGCAAACGTCGGCACCGGGTTGCCAGGTTCCCAGCCTCCCACGCCTCCTAAGCTAAATTCTGCAGCAAACCTTGGCACCGGGTTGCCAGGTTCCCAGCCACCCACCCATCCCTCTCAAACTCTGCAGCAAACGTCGGTACCGGGTTACCAGGTGCTCAGCCACTCATCAACCCCTTCGCAAATTCTGCATTTAACCTCGGCACAGGGTTGCCAGGTTCCTGCCTCCCTCATTCGCAAAAGCAGCAACAAGCTTTTCGACCATCGGGTTGCCTGTTTCTCAGCATAGTTAAGAGAAAGAAAAAAAAAGGCACAGAGTTGTCAGTACTCCATCCCTCCATAGCAAATGCAGCATGATTCAGCACCGAGTTGGCAGGTCAAATCAAATCAAATCAAATCACTTTTATTGTCACATCACATGTGTAGGCACACTGGCACAGCACATGCGAGTGAAATTCTTGTGTGCGAGCCCCACAAGCAACAGAGATGTGCAGGTTCCCTGCCTCTTCCCTCCTTAGCTAAACTCTGCAGCAAACATCGGCACTGAGTTGCCAGGCTCTCAACCACTCATCCCTTCTTCCCAAATTCCTGCACCAAATCTCGGCACCGAGTTGCCAGGTTCCGAGCCTCTCGTCCCTTCTCAGCTAACCTCTGCAGCAAACCTCGGCACCGGGTTGCCAGGTTCCTTTATCCCTCATTCGCAAAAGCAGCAGCTTTTCTACCACCCGGTTGGCAGTTCTCTGCATAGACAAAATTAATTAATAAAAAAAAGGCACTGGGTTTCAAGCAGCGGCAAACCCTTCTAGCACAGTGGTGTCGGGTTCTTGCTATATCTGCCATGTGCAAACCGCAGTGACAAGCTTCTTACCCCTGAGTTGCCAGTTCCCGTCCATCCATCATGGCTAAAGCAGCAGAGAATCCTTCTAGCTGGTTCCTTCTATATCCATCATTCGTAAGCGCAGCAGCAAACTTCTTCCACCACGTTGTCAGTTTCTCTGCATAAGTTAAGGTTCTGTCTTTATCCCTCATTTGCAAATGCAGCAGAATGCTTTGGGCACGGCGATGCCAGGTTCTCTTCCTCTATGCCACTACGCAAATGCAGTAGCAAGCACTGGCACCGGGATGCCAGCTTCTCTTCCTCTGTCCCTCCTTTACGAATGCAATATCAAGCTTGGCACCGAGATGCCTGGTTCTTCTTTATCCCTCATTCGCAAATGCAGCAGCATGCTTTCTAATATAGAGTTGCCAGTTTCTATGCATTTATCGCAGCAGTGCAGCAGTGAATCCTTCTACCGCCACGATGCCAGCTTCTCTGCATCTAGCCCTCACATGCTAAGCAGCAGACGTTCCTATCAACACCAAAATGGCAGGTTCCGTGTCTCTATTCCCTATTTGCAATGCAGAAAAAGCTCTTTGCCCCGAGTTGCAAGGGTCAGTTCCCTAAGCAGCTCACCCTTCTGGTACCGAATTAGCAGCTTCTGCCATCAATCACTTGCACAAAAAAAAAAAAAAAAAAATTCCTCTCTCCATGATGACAGTTTCTCCATTTTGTCCTGTCTTCCACAAGGTGTAGCAGCAAATCATTCCGGTACATCCCAGTTTTGCTGCCATCTTTCCTGCCTTCACAAAGCAAAGGTTAACCTTTGTGGCACCGGGATGCCGGGTTCTGTCCTCTATCGCTCACTTTAAGACAACCAAAATGCGCCATGCGCATAATTCTTCATGGGGTCCCTTCACTTCTCACGTGCTTTCACCAGCATCATCAGGCATCCACCCTCGACATAATCATTCGAGACCGCTCTCTAAGTCGACTCACGGTTCTGACTGCATCTAAATGCCTTATCATCTCCCACGAAGTCCAGTGGACTCGCACTCTGCTCTCGGACAATTTTGGGGGCTATTATTATACAGATTATTTTCCTCTAATCAGTCTTTCAATTCATCAACTCTTCCCAAGTGGCTGCTGTTCTTCTGTTCATTCAGAAATCAGCTAAGTCGTTATTGTTACCTTATCTGAAGTAATTAACCAGCTAAGCACCCCCTCTCCATCTTCTACTCAAAGACAAGCTCACAAGCTTTTCAAGCCGCCATGCCCTACTTCAAATCTCAAATTCAGCATTCCTCTCTGTCAGAGCTTCAGCTCAAAGTCGAGCCATGTCGCTACCCGATCGAGGGTTCCCCTCTTTCATCTATTAAGATTTCCGTTGTTTGCAACTTCCTTTGATCTCTTCTCCTGCCATTCCTTCCTAATTGTCTGAGCTCATCCACTCCACACCACGGAGCGAGGTTCGCTCTCCCTGCGCTCGTCTTCGTCCTCTTCTCCTTCTCTCTCCCCAACCGGTCTCAGCAGATGGCCCCGCCCCTCCCTGAGCCTGGTTCTGCCCGAGGTTTCTTCCTGTTAAAAGGGAGTTTTTCCTTCCCACTGTTGCCAAAGTGCTTGCTCATAGGGGGGTCATATGATTGTTGGGTTTTCCTCTAGACATCATTGCAGGGTCTTGAGGCGTCTGTCACTGTGGCTCGGTGCTGTATAAACAAGTCGAATCGAAAATCAAATTATTCCGCTGACGTCTTCGACCTTTGTATCGCACAGTTATTACTGCTTCTAGGGGATGCCTTCTTTGGGGATCTGCCAGGCCCGGGAGCCATCGCCAGTCCCTTTCGAGGCCTTCCCCAAACCGCAGCTCAATTCATGTCCAAGCATTTAGCTTTACCTACTTAAATGCTGCCAAACCTAAAATGAGGACGTGGGCCCAGCTAGTGAAATCTATATTCACAATACACAGAGAGTAATCAGCATAAACTGCACAGGATGGTCCATAGTGATTTACAAGAGAGGTTCCCTGACTGACTTTCCCCAGAAGTCTATTGTGTCTTTAACTGCTAAATCTGTTTCCTCGTAGAGGCGATGAGCTGTTCTGACAGATACATACAGAAATGTCCGTTTTACTGAAAAACAAACAAACAAAACTGTAGGGATACAGAGGAATGTCCCAGCTTTACACTGGGACTTAAATACGTCTTTCATTTGTGGATCGGTGTGAAGCTGTCAGCTTGAAAATTGTCTCTAAACTCCTGGTGCACATTTAAGGGTTTGTAAGTGAGGTTTACCTTACAAATCTTAAATCACATGTAATTATTATTAAAAAGGATTTGTAAATCTCATATACACATAATTTATTCATAATAGAACACGGAAAACAAATCAAATGCACCATTTCAAGAAAAGCCTATTTTGAAATGAAAATAATTTGTGACAGGGCCGTGTTTCGCTAACCCTCTTTGTCTGTCTGTATCCATGTCGTGTCCTTCTTTTTGTTCTCATTTTGAAAATAAAATAAGAAACTTTTATCTCAAGGCATCATCTGTTGGTTTTTTTTGCTCAGTGACCATAACATCTCACACTCCCTTCAGCGCTCTTCTGCTTTTTCTCCCTCTGATGAGGGAGTGGTGATGACATCACTCAAAGATGGGGGAAAGTTCCTGAGCAGGCCAGTTATGAGGCTCTAAGTGTAGTATTGATTAGCTGTCCACATCACTGCCTGTGCACATACAACAGAGGAGAGTCGGACCAGGCTGACCTCTCATCACCTTTCTCTCGGGTTCCCATCCTGACACACACACACACGCACACACACACACGCACGCACACGCACACACACACACACACACACACACACAGAGCACAGACACGCACGCACACACACACTGTTTCATGCTTTCTTTCTAATGTTGAGACAAGACATAAAACCTAAAAAGCTGTGTGACAGGCCTCAAACCAACCGTCTCCTTATTCTAATTCCCGTGAGCTGATGCGGTCGTTATCCTGAAGTCAGGAAGATGTGTTTGGTTTGATTTTGGATTCTTACAGTGTGACTGTTATAGAGAACAACAGGATGTTTTGATATCCTGGGTGTATCATTTTACCGCAATAACTGTCTTTGACATGCGTGTTCTTTGTCACATGCAGTTCATTTTGCTTCCACTCTGAAATCATGAAATAACCCAGTTTTTCTGCTTTGCAGCAGAGAGTCAAAAAAATGTTCCCGTCATTCAGTTGGCTTTGTTTATTTAATGCGTTTAACAAAGCAGGTGAGTATATGCATGTATTCATGTGAAAGATGAGCGACTCTTAATGTGGTCATTGTTAATCAGTGATTACAAAGCATGCAGTCAGACAGGTGTGGCTGCACAAACACTAAGCAGCAGTATTCTTATTATTAAGTAAGAAGTAGAATTCATTATTTGTCAGTGTGGTCATTTCATTTAGAGCAGCATAATAACAATCAGCAGTGCTTTACATTTCCCTGCATGCAGCCAGTGCCTAATTGCAGCTAATTACCGGTGGCTGCCATGTGGAATATGATATGTCTTCTTTCTGCAAGCCATTCCTGGTAATTACAGATATATCATGTCACCC